>NC_134890.1:21909181-21911681 GCF_041734735.1 Babylonia areolata | reverse complement strand
CGGCTATTGCGCCAGTCGTCTATCTGTCTGTCTGTCAGTCTGTTTCTCTGTCTGTGTTCTGAGCACACCTCGCCCAATGACTCTCTTTGAAGAAGCCGAGCCAGACAGCTGAACTGAAACATTCAGGCCAAGGGGCTGTGGATGGTGGGGGGGGAGAGGGGGAGGGGGGAGGGAGGACAGAAGGCGTCAGCTTCTGATCTCATTGTAAGAGTAGATAAGGTGCTATAAACACACTCTGCTTCTTTCGCGGGAAACCCAGACTTGCACATTTTTTGTCACTGGGCTCTCCTCCCTGAAGACAGGCAGCCTGTCTGTGCCAGTTTCCAACCTGGGATGGTGTTTTGGTTGTTGTTGCTGCTGTTGTTGTAGTTGTTTTATTTCCACCTTCTTCTTCTTCTGCTTTCGTGGGCTGCAACTCCCACGTACACTCGCATGTACACGAGTGGGCTTTTACGTGCATGACCGTTTTTACCCCGCCATGCTCCGTTTTCGGGGGTGTGCATGCTGGGTATGTTTTTGTTTCCATAACCCACCGAACGCTGACATGGATTACAGGATCTTTAACGTGCGTATTTGATCTTCTGCATGCGTTTACACACGAAGGGGGTTCAGTCTGCACATATGTTGACCTGGGAGATCGTAAAAATCTCCACCCTTTACTCACCAGGCACCGTCACCGTGATTCGAACCCGGGACCCTCAGATTGAAAGTCCAACGCTTTAACCACTCGGCTATTGCACCAGTCATTTACACCCATTCCCTGATCCATCCCATCGTCACCACGAGACTGGTTGGGTGTGGGACAGACTCCATTGCAGGTAGGTGAATGTTTCTCGGGGGACTGTTGAGCCACATGTAATGTCCTTTGTCCTTTGTCCTCTCCTTGACGTTGGACAGCAAATCCTTCCCCAACACGAGCCAGTAGTTTGGGTGGTCCCATCTGCGTACACGGTAACACGGTAAAGATTACTTTTGAACACCAAAGTCCAAAGACTGTACATGTTTGCTGGTGGTTTTACATTTGCGTGTGTATGTGTGTGTGTGTATGTGCACGCAAGTGCGTCTTTGCGTGTGTGCGAGAACATGCATGTGTGTATGCGCGCGCGCGGGCGCAATTATGCGTGTGTGTGTGTGTCTATGTGTTCACAACCACGAGACTGGTGGGGTGTGTGCATGTGTGTGTGTTTGTTTCTATTTGTGCATGTGTGGGGAAGGGGGGGGGGGATGTGGGCATATGTATATATGTCTGCGTCTGTGTGTCTGTTACCATGAGACCGGTTGGGTGTGGGACCGACTCCATTGCAGGTAGGTGAATGTTTCTCTGGGGGACTGTTGAGCCACATGTAATGTCCTTTGTCCTCTCCTTGACATTGGACAGCAAACCCTTCACCAACACGAGCCAGTAGTTTGGGTGGTCCCATCTGCGTACATGGTAACACGTGTGATCTTTGCACTGCCAAGATTTACTTAGAGTTAAGAGAATTCTTCTTTCTGAGTACATGATTATTCCATCGAATTAAGAAAAAAAAAACAACAAGAGAGCCAAGGCCTTCAAGACTCAGTTGTGATACACTTTTTAAAAAAAATCCAAACTTTTTTATGTATTGAGTATAATGCATTTACTGTTATATTTATATTTTTTGTATTCTTTAAACTTGGCACTTTGATCTGATATTCGACCCAACAAAAGATCTGTTATTTTTATCCTTTTTGTGTTCAAACAGGAACTTCTTTTGCTAAGCATGGAAGTTTTGTTTATTGCAAACGTTTTGGTGCAGACAGTGAAATAAGGGAAATTACTCTGTAATTAATGCTGGGGGACTTAGTTTGCTTTAAACTGATCTTTCTCATCTTAAATATTAGGCTACATTTTGAAATTATACTCAATACATAAAAAGCTTGGATTTTTTTTTTTTAAGTGCATCGCAAGTGAGTCTTGAAGGCCTTGCCTCTCTTGTTTCAAAATGTAATGTTTAAGATGAGAAAGATCAGTTTAAAGCAAATTAAGTCCCCTAGCATTAATTAGAGTAATTTCCCTTTTTTTACTATCTGCACCAAAACGTTTGCAAAATAAATAAAACTTCCATGCTTAGCAAAAGAAGTTCCTGTTTGAACAAAAAATGATAATAATGACTGCTCTTGTTG
Source organism: Babylonia areolata (assembly GCF_041734735.1). Lineage (NCBI taxonomy): Eukaryota > Metazoa > Mollusca > Gastropoda > Neogastropoda > Buccinidae > Babylonia > Babylonia areolata. The sequence continues at coordinate 21,909,536 of NC_134890.1, read as the reverse complement.
TTGGGTCGAATATCAGATCAAAGTGGCAAGTTTAGAGAATACAAAAAATATAAATATAACAGTAAATGCAGTTTGCATATAATTAGGCTTCATTTCTTTTTTTTTTTGTGCCCATCCCAGAGGTGCAATATTGTTTTAAACAAGATGACTAAAAAGTACTGAATTTTTCCTATTTTTATGCCTAATTTGGTGTCAACTGACAAAGTATTTGCAGAGAAAATGTCAATGTTAAAGTTTACCACGGACACACACACACACACACACACACACACACACACACACACACAACCGAACACCGGGTTAAAACATAGACTCACTTTGTTTACACAAGTGAGTCAAAAATCCTAATGCTAAG
>NC_134890.1:21904181-21906681 GCF_041734735.1 Babylonia areolata | reverse complement strand
CACCAGTCTCCGTCTGGGATTTGAGGTAAGATGTCAGTTCACCATTCTCCGTCTGGGATTTGAGGTAAGATGTCAGTTCACCATTCTCCGTCTGGGATTTGAGGTAAGATGTCAGTTCACCATTCTCCGTCTGGGATTTGAGGTAAGATGTCGGTTCACCAGTCTTCGTTAAACTAATTACACCACCGAATAAAGTGATAAAGTGGAGTGATGGCCTAGAGGTAACGCGTCCGCCTAGGAGTGATGGCCTAGAGGTAACGCGTCCGCCTTGGAGTGATGGCCTAGAGGTAACGCGTCCGCCTTGGAGTGATGGCCTAGAGGTAACGCGTCCGCCTTGGAGTGATGGCCTAGAGGTAACGCGTCCGCCTTGGAGTGATGGCCTAGAGGTAACGCGTCCGCCTAGGAGTGATGGCCTAGAGGTAACGCGTCCGCCTAGGAAGCGAGAGAATCTGAGCGCGCTGGTTCGAATCACGGCTCAGCCGCCGATATTTTCTCCCCCTCTATTACACCGTGAGTGGTGGCCTGGGCGCTAGTCATTTGGTTGAGAGGATAAGCCGAGGTCCCGTGTGCAGCATGCACTTAGCGCAGGTAAAAGAGCCCACGACAACAAAAGGGATGTTCCTGGCAAAATTCTGAAGAAAAATCCACTTCGATAGGAAAACCAAATAAAACTGCACGCAGGAAAAAATACAAAAAAATGGGTGGCACTGTACAATAGCGACGCGCTCTCCCTGGGGAGAGCAGCCCGAATTTCACACAGAGAAATCTGTTGTGATAAAAAGAAATACAACTACAAAGTGCACACAAAAAACCCGCACCAAGTTTACTTCAAACTGATGGCACACTGATCTCATTTCAGCAGCGTTCAGCAGGCAAAGGGTTAATAACATGCTTTGAACGTGTCTGATACGTAGAGTGATAGGAGAAATCTTCTCAGAGGTATTTTATGATAGACAGTTGTGTCCGACTACGACCATCAGAAAAGCAGAGGAGGCAACTGCTGTCTCAACTATCTGGGCTAGAATTTGATTATAATGGAGAATGTCTTGCCCAAGTTACATTCCCACTCTCTCGGCCAAGAGGGTTTTAGGACAGTCAGCATTGGGGATGGTTCCCAAAGGCCAACTAGCCCCCAGGGCTGTAGTACTAAGAGCCAGTGCAATTTTGCTTCCTAGTTTGAGAGTCATAGTCCTTCAGAAAGGAATAAGCTGTCAAAGGACAAAACTGTAAATGATTCCTCATTCCAATGGGGAAACCATTGATCACACAGCTCTCATTTTGCTGTTGGATCAAATGTAACCTTATGTCAATCTGTGACATAAGCTGAGCATTGGGCTTCTCGAGGGGAGCATAGACAACATCGGTACTGGATATAAGTATGCATGTGAGAACTGGACCCTCGCGGCAGATTTGAAAAGGTTTCAAGCCATTGAAACAGGTTTTATAACACAGCACTGAACGTCGGATACAATTATCAGATTACCAATCAACATGCGCGCCAAACCATGACGCAGCACACAGGACCTTATGAAGATCAGCTTTCATCCATTAAGAATAGAGGGAAACTTCCTTGGTATGGCCACGTAATGACATCCAATGGCCTTGCTAAAAGAAACCTCCAATAAGCTGTAATGGAGGGAGTCAGAAGGGAAGCCAGACAAAACAAAATAAAATTGACTGAAAAACCAATTTGCAGATACCCGGGCATTGACACTGGGTGTAATTGTCACAGATGAAGGCTCCAAACCAGAAGTTATTTCCAGGATAGCACAGACTACAGCAGCGCTCATTCGACTGAAGCCCATTTGGAGAGACAAAAACACCACACTCAGATCGAGAATGAGACAATTATGATCGCTGATTCAACCTATGCTTCTCTATGCTTGCGAAACGTGGACTCTCACTGCCGTCCTCCAGACCAAGATCCAAACCATGAAAATGAGATGCTTCTGAAAGCTGCTAGGCATCTCCTACACCGATCGCATCACGAACACTGAGGTCCGAAAGATCACCCAAGCCATTGGACCCCACCATGACCTCCTAACCGCCATCATGAGGAGGAAATTCAAATGGTACGGACATGTCACAAGATCCGACAGGCTCGCAAAGACCATTCTGCAGGGCACTGCACCAGGCAGTAGGAAGAGAGAGAGGCAAACGGTACTGCATCAGGACAACATCAAAGGATAAGTGTACCTGAATTTTAGGGATTCCCAGAAAGCTGCGAGAGACAGAAGCCGATGGAGAGAACTGGTCTTGAAATCATCTGCGGAGTCCCGATGACCCTCCACTGGGTCATGGGATAGGTGAAGGTGAATTTGGAGGTGAAGGTGAAGGTGGAGGTGGAGGTGAAGGTGAAGGTGGAGGTGAAGGTGAAGGTGAAGGCATTGACACACAACAGATAGGCATGGAGAACTCTGGTGAACAGTTCTTCTGTGCGGCACGCCAATGACTCTTCAGGGAGTTTACAGGGCAGGAGAAGATACTTAAAGGAAAGGTT
>NC_134890.1:21866681-21894181 GCF_041734735.1 Babylonia areolata | reverse complement strand
AACCACGAAACTTATGACATCAGACCCACATGGCATAGATGACAGCTGTACGAGCGAACCACTAACCATGAAGGAGCTGAAACAAGGCATTCGCAAGCTGAAGCCCAAGAAAGCTCCGGGGCCTGATGGTGTCACTGGCGACATGCTGAAGCACCTGGGACCAGCATCCAGAACAGTGCTGCTTCAGATCTTCAACTACAGCTGGACAGCAGGAGTTGTGCCTTCCATCTGGAAAGAGGCAGAGATCATCCCGATCCCAAAGAAGGGAAAGAACAAGAAAGACCCCCACAGCTACAGACCAATCAGCCTTCTGAGCTGTGTCGGCAAGCTGCTGGAAAGGATGGTCAACCGCCGCCTCACCTTCCTCCTGGAAACACAGAACATCCTTTCACCTACCCAGACCAGCTACAGAAAATTCCGAAACACAGAAGATCAACTAGCCCTCCTTGTCCAGGACATCGAAAACTCTTTTCAGGAGAAGAAGAAGACACTGGCTGTGTTTTTTTACCTGTCGAGAGCGTTTGACAAAGTGTGGAAGGAGGGCCTCATCCTGAAACTTCTCCAAGCCGGCGTACGTAGCAAGATGTACATGTGGATCCAACACTACCTCTTCGGCAGGACCGCAAGGGTCAAACTAGACGGCTTCCACAGCAGAAAGGTCAAGCTACGTGAGGCTGTCCCCCAGGGAGGAGTGCTTTCCCCAACATTGTTTCTATTGTATATCAACGACATCAGGGACAACATCACGAAGCACGTCTCCAGCAGTTTGCACGCAGACGACCTGGCAGTATGGACATCCGCTGAACACACCAGCACGGCCTCAGGAAGTTGTCAGCAATATCGCTACATGGACAGAAGACTGTGGTCTTGAGCTCAACACCACAAAAACCAACGCAACACTCTTCTCTCTCTCCACCGCCAACGAGCAAGTCAAACTGAAGCTCCAGGGACAGGTCTTGCCCCAGACGGATATACCAACATTCCTTGGTGTCAAGTTGGACACCCGCCTGACCTGGAGGCCCCAGATTGAGGAGATGGAGAGGAGAGGCATCCGCAAGCTAGCCCTGCTGAAGAAGCTGGCCGGGACGACTTGGGGAGCAGACAGCAGGCTTCTCGCCAGGGTCTACATGGGAGCGGTCAGACCCACCATGGAGTACGCCTCAACCTCGTGGGGCACAGCCTCCAAGACCAACAAGAACCGGCTCGACAAAGTCCAAAATATGGGACTACGCCTCATACTTGGAGCCATGAGGTCCACGCCGATCCATGACATGGAGAAAACTGCTAACGTTGAGCCCCTGGAGAGAAGACGCGACCTGAAAGTCCTGATGCAGGGAGAGAAGCTCAGAAGACTGCCCTCACATCACCTACACCACAGACTGGAGCAGCCCACCAAGAACCGTCTCAAACGTCAGAGCCTCAACCACCAGTATAAAGCACTCACAGCACAGCACAGCGATGTTCTGGCGGCAAAAGGGGAGTCTTGCACTGACCTTGCCTTGCCTGACTGGAGGCTTGACCAAGATATAGAGGCCACCATCAGCCTCAGAGTTCCTGGCATCACTGGAGGGGGCTGGGGGGAACAAACCTCCTCCGAATCCCTGAATGTCTGAGCTTCTAAGCGCGTTGGGTTACGCTGCTGGTCAGGCATCTGCTTGGCAGATGTGGTGTAGCGTATATGGATTTGACCGAACGCAGTGACGCCTCCTTGAGCTACTGATACTGATACTGATACTGAGCCTTGGACCCTCGCGGTATCCAGTATCTGCTTGTCACTACTTGGAGGAGGCGATACACGCGGCTTGCTATGGAGAGGCAACAATTTATCATAAACTGGCCAGGAAAAAGACTTGTGCATTCGGCTCTCTCCCATTTGCAGTGTTAGAAAAAAAAAAGAAAAAAAAAAAGAAAGAAAGAAAACGCCAGTTGCGGTGGGGGGTGGGGGGTGGGGTGGGGGGGGAGGGGGGGTTGTAGAAAATGAAGCACTTCCACAAAATGAGACACTTCGTCATCATATTTGTCACGTCATAAAAGCATTCAGCATACTACATTATGATCATATTCAAACAGGTGTACCCTGAAAGGACCAAAGATTTGCTGGTGCCAGATCTTGAAATAAAAGGGGGGAAAAAAGACATATAAAAACCGATGCTGCATTTCTCAAAAAAATCGGTTATGTAGGAGCACTTTGAATAAAACAGAACAAAGAACTTCAACATTGACCGATTTATGAGAAGAAGAAGAAAGAGAGGAAAAAAAACCTAATATAACAAATATTACGGTCGGAAGGTTGTGAAGAAAGCTACTTTTTTTCTCCCCCCCCCCCCCCCCACCCCCTCTTTTTATTCACGGAGCACGACACTCCTTTGTAAAGTGTTGAAAACGTTCACAATCGTAACATCTTAACTTATCTCTGACGGGCGCAATAGCCGAGCGGTTAAAGCGCTAGACTTTCAATCTGAGAGTCCCGGGTTCGAATCTCGGTGACGGCGCCTAGTGGATAGAGAGTGGGGATTTCTCCAATCTCCCAGGTAAACATAATATGTGCAGAGCTGCTTGTGACTGAATCCCCTTCGTGTGTATACGCACCCACAAGATCAAATATGCTCGTTGATTAACTCACTCAGTACGGCCAGTCCTCTCTTCTCCTCTACACAGACCCCTCGGATGTCCAGTGGGTGTGTCAATGACCCAACCTTTAGCTTCCGGCGTCAGAATTGTGGTATTCTTTGTCAACATTCACCTCTTCAGTATAAGAGCCTTCCGCTTGCAATATTTTGATGGTGGTAATTGGGGTGAAACGCTGTTAACGTCTTCTCTTTCGCCGTTCGTATGGAGAGAGTTAAAGAGCCTGTAATTCATGTCTTCGTTCGGTGGGATATAGAAACAAGAACACCCCCGAAAATGGAATATGGCTACCTGCATGGCGGGGTGAATAAACAAAACAGTCATACAAGTGAACTATTACAGGTTTGACTGAGTGTGTATGTGTGCTTGCCCGAAATCTGATTGAATGATACAGGAAACGTTTGATGAGCGCCCAATGGCAGCCATCATTCGGCTCCAACCAGGTAGGCAGCCTGTTGTGCAAATGACCCTGTGTTTGTAAGGTGCTTTAAGCTTTGTCTCCGACAGAGGATAGGCGCTATATCAGTACCCATATCATTCGTTCGTTCATTCATTCATTCATTCAGGCCCGAGCAACATTCACTGCCATGACAGCACCCACTCACTTGTGTCCCACATGTGGGCGAGCCTCCGGGGCCCGGACTGGCCTCATTAGTCACCTTCGGACCACAGACACCGATCGTCCATCTGATTTTTTGAAGCCACGGTAATCTTCTAATCCGAAGGACGAACATCATTCATTCATTCCTTCATTCCTTCCTTCCTTCCTTCTTTCATTCATTCATTCAAGATTCTAGTCACTGTCACTTATCCTGTGATACGTTTCTGAAGACTGCCTTTCGGCAGCTTACACGAAGGAGTCTTCATAGATATCTAAACACAGATAATGAGGAAGCTGGCTTTTCAATGTCTCCTCCCTCAGCTTCCAACACACTTTCTTCTTCTTCTTCTTCTTCTTCTTCTTCTTCTTCTTCTTCTTCTTCCACAAGACGACCAACATCAGTGTGTTGATGAAAATTGTCGTGTTGTGGGAGGTTGCTTTTGGGAGCAATTTTTCTTCTTCTTCGTCTTCTTCTTCTTCTTCTTCTTCTTCTCCTCCTCCTCCTCCTCCTCCTCCTCCTCCTTCTTCTTCTTCTTCTTCTTCTTCTTCTTCTTCTTCTTCTTCTTCTTCTCCTCCTCCTCTTCCTCCTCCTCCTCCTCCTTCTTCTTCTTCTCCTCCTCCTCCTCCTTTTTCTTCTTCTTCTTCTTCTTCTTCTTCTTCCACAAGACGACTAACAGTGTGTTGATGAAAATTGTCGTGTTGTGAGAGGTTGCTGTTGGGCGCAATTCAACTGGGCTACCGAGGGACATGTTATTAACCGATAGGAGAGATGGGGCGCAGTCCACTGGTGTGTTTGCATCTACAGCTAGGCCAATCCGGCTTCCCTAGTGGTTCCCGGGAATACACCAGACCGGCACAGCCCTAGCCTTCTACGACACTACTTACCAGTGGGGAAAAAAGAAAAGGAAAAAAAAAAAGGTGGGTATTCATTATTTGAAACCATGTGTCACCAGTATTAGACGTACTCAGAATGAGGCCTTCGAAGAAAGTCCTATCATCTTTAGTTCTATTGAACTAATGCTTTCCAATCAGCTGTCGTTTGACCAAAGGGAACAGGAGCCAATTGTATTGTATTGTATTGCATTGTATTGTATTGTATTACTATTTTTTTTGTAACAACAGCTTGTTCTGTGTGAGATTCGGGCTGCTCTCCCCAGGGAGAGCGCGTCGCTACACTGAGAGTGCCACCGCTTTGGGGGTATTGTTTTTCCTGCCTGCAGTTTTTCTTTATTTGTTTTTTCTAGCGAAGAGCCAATGGCATGGGGACCATTTGGGGACGTGTGGCCAACTGTACACTGTCTGCCACTTCCTATGAGGTCAATAGTTGCTGCTGCAGAGTACATGCACATTGACATTGTCATAATGCAACGGGAGACCCCGGGAACCAGTGCAGGGACACTGTCTGCACCATGCCTCAATACTTAACCCTTTCGCTGCCAAACTTGCATTTATGCAGCAGCTAGGTTGAGGACATATGTCAATGAAGGGTGACCAGATCATGGGTCTGTTATCCATGAACCTACTGCTCTTTATGTTCGGTGGTAGGACAGGTCATATTTTCACACATCACAAGGGGAATCCCAAGCTATTCTTAGACACAATATTTTCTGTGTTTACAGCACAGGGGAATTTTGCACTCTAAATTAACTGGCGGTGAAAAAGTTAAGACATTTTGGTGGCGTTTTTTTCAGTAAGGAATCGCTTTTTTTTTTTTTTGCTGCCCCATCATATGTGCTGTTTCAGTAGCATTACTCCCACGCCACTCATTCCGAGCGCCCCCCCCCCCCCCCCCCCCCCCGCCCCCCTCCATCCCCCCCAATACACAGCCACACCCCACATCCGCGGTCGTCTGTCGCAGTCCGTCGACACTGAAGACCTTGACCAGACTCACCTCATTGAATCGCTCTTTGTTTGCTTCTTTTTCCTTCATCATGCTGATATAAACCTGAACTCATTGTATGAAGTGGAACAGAAGCTTATTCTTTCATGTTTTGTTGTTGTTTTTTATACAAATAAAAAGAATCACAATGTCACTGTACATACCCAAACCTTAAACACATTCAGGCCAGGTAAACCACACACACAAACACACAAGGTCACATCTGGACTCATCTGTCGCAGTTCCAGCGTCGGTGGCAGTCCAAAGCGAACTATAGATGTTAGGGTGCCCAGGGCGCCACACACCAAAGAAGGCCCTGCACTGCTGTTGAGCACTACACTTGGTACTGAGCCCGCTGCTCACAACAACAAAATCGCCTTGTCGCGGAGGTAGACTGAGTGAGCGCCCCCCCCCCCCCCCCCCCCAGCCCCTCCGCCCTCCCCAACCCATTCACAGAGTGATGACCGTCACCACATCCTTCCAACGACAGTCTCCCATGAATCTGACGACATCGAAAAACCTTGACAAGACTCACCCCAAACTCTCTCTCTCCCCCCTCTCTCTCTCTCTCTCTCTCTCTCTCTCTCTCTCTCTCTCTCTCTCTCTCTCTCTCTCGTGTTTTTGTCTTTCTAAAACCAAACTCACTACTTTCAAGATTCCTAGCAGACTTCGATACCATCAAATATCGCACAGACGTCTGTACCATCAAATATCGCACACTTCTTTCACAGCAGAAAGCGGGGAATGTTCAGGTCTGACTAATCTGAACAAACAAAAGCGCTATGTTATATGGCATAAATAACTGATTTTCTGACACCCTTCTGTGTGTCTCTCTCCCTCTCATCAACCCCCCACCCCCACCCCCCACCCCGTCCCCCCACTCCTTCCAACCTCCGTCCCCTCCCGGCCCAGCCCTCCGCATCTCTGTCTCTCTGACTCTGTATCTGTCTCAGTCAACGTCTCTCTCTCTCTTTCTCTCTCTCTCACTCTCTCTCTCCATCTATCTATCTAACTCTCTCTATTCTCTCTCTCTTTCGCTGTGTTCCACTGTCTGTCTGTCCGTCTGTTTCTCTTTCTCTTTTATGAGGGTGGAGTGCACGCGCGCGCGCGAGCGTGTGTGTGTGTGTGTGAAAGAAAGAACGAAAGAACGAACTAACAATTTTCTTTTTTTGAATGAGAGAGAGAGGGAGAGAGAAGAAGATAGAGAGAGAGAGAGGGAAGGAGAGAGAGAGAGAGAGTGTGTGTGTGTGTGTGTGCGTGTGTATGTGCGTTCCTCTGTGTGTGCGCGCGTGTGTATGTGTGTGTGTGTGTGTGTGTGTGTGTGTGTGTGACAGTTTATATGTGTGCCTCTGCGTGTGTTTGAGTACGTGCCCCATGTATTCATTCGTCTGTCTCTAAGTCTGTGTGTCTGTGTTAAGAGCGTGCGCGTGAGTGTGTGTGTCAGTTAATGTTAATTGGCTGTTCAGCCTCATTGGGAATCGGAAATGTCGGGATAATTGTTGTTTTGTTCGATTGATTTTTTGATTTTTTTATTTTATTTTTTTTATCCGTCGTTCATCGTTTGTCTTCTCCAGGGTCTGTTCATTGCTTGATCATCGATCCATATAATTATTTCTTTCTAACTCTCTTCTAGAAACTCTGCGTGTGTGTTTGCATGCTTTCCATAACTGTTCATTATGATGATATTCATCCATTCCTACTTTGCTATTGGAATTAGTAGCTGGTTGTTTGGTAGGTTGTTTTGGGTTGTTGTTTTTTTGTTTTTGTTTTTTTTTTCATCTAATTTTGGTTGTGAAAACTGCCACCTTTTCGGTCATACACAGCCGTCATTGTCTAAGTTGTTTTCTTTACAGATTATTATTTCATTTTAATACATGTTATACACACACACACACACACACACACACACACACACACACATATATATATATATATATATATATATATCCCTCCCCCCTCTCTCTCACTTTCTCTCTCTCTCCGCTCTCTGTCAGTCTGTCTGTCTGTCTGTCTGTCTCTCTCTCTCTCTCTCTCTCTCTCTCTCTCTCTCTCTCTCTCTCTCTCTCCTTTTTTTATGAAATTTTCTCCTCCCACGATTCTAATTGTGCTAACATTTTGTCATGAAATATCACTGACGAATTTTTGTTGTTGTTGTTTGTTTTTTTCCCCCGAGTTTGAAAACCGTTATAAAAGTCAAACTCTTCATGATTCTAATTCATTCAAACAACTTTCTGCCGTTGCAACTGTCAGGAAGAGAATCTATATATTTTTTTTTTAAAGCAGAAAAAAGAAACACAATGTTTAGCAGCACCGACTCACAGCCATGGTGGAGTGTTGCGAACGATAGCACAACAGAAGGGGTGGCGGAGCCGAGAGATGTCAGGAACTCCCCTGTGGGAGCGATGCCCTGGGACACCTCCGATCCCTTCTTCAGTGTCCACACACGTGAACTCATGAAACTGATCTTCAAGTGCTGCATCCGTCAGGCCATCATCTTCTTCGGCATCCCTGGAAATGTCCTGTGCTGTCTGGTCTTCTGGAAGGTATGCAGCAAAGGATGATTATTTGATAATGATGATAATGTATGTTTATATAGCGCCCTTTCTGTCTAAGAACTCATGGCGCTTTACATGAAAGAACAATATTTGCAAATCACAAATCATTCATGACCACTCTTTCTCAAAACCCTCCCCCCACCCCCCACCCCCACCCCCCACCCCCATCCCCCCCCCCCCTCCCCCCGAACCCCACTCTCCCTTTCCCACTCTTCTTGCATTCAAAGTCAGCTGACATGGGTGGTGTTAGAGAACAAGTGCTTATAGATAGTTTTAAAAAAGACGCGTTTTTTAGTGATGAGCAAAACGCAGAGATATAATTAGATGCAAGGATATAATGAGGGATGTTGTTCCAGATGTGAGGAGCAGCGAAGAAGAAAGAACGATCACCAAAAGTTCTCGAACTGGCACGTGGAAGTTTCAAAAGGTAACAGTCAGAGGAAGAGCGGAGTTTTCTTGGGGGAGTGTAAACACTGATAAGGTCAGAAAGATATGCAAGTCCTGCGAAGGTCATTATTAACTTCAAAATGTTCAAAAGTGCAGTTGCAGTTGGTTTAGCGTCAAAATAGGACACTCGTCCTCCCTTGTTTTCATAAATTGTCGTGACTGACATTTTGGTTGTTGTTGTTGTTGTATGGAGGTGATGTCTTTTTTCTGTTAACCGCAGACGTGTGACAGGTTTTGTTCCGTAGCAATGTCTGTATTTGTCTGTACCATATGGATTTGTTATTTGTTGGCTCGTTGTTGTAGTTGTTGTTTGGGTTTTTCGTTGTTGTTATGGTTGATTTTTGCTGTTGGTGTTATTATTGTTGTTTGGGTTTGGCTGATGTTGGTGTTGTTGTTATGCTGTTGTTGTGGTGTAACCTTCATTCTCTGTTTTGCCCACATATGTTCATTGAGTCACTTGTTAATCAACATAAAATGATCCTCCATTTCTCCCTCATTTCCACACGTCACGTTCGATACAGTTCTCGTACCAGATAAACTGCTTTAGTTCTTTTAAGCTTATATTTATTGACAAACCGTCCTAGTGGGAAATGGTGTGTTCTTTTAATACTTTGAAGCTGTCGTGATAAAGCTTTATATAGACAAATTGAACACGTACGAAATGGAGGAAATACAAGTGGAGGAAAACAGCTCTTTGTTGACGGATTTGAATATGACTTGACGAATATACTTTAAAAATAAGATAACTCCAAAATGTGGAAAGTTAAACCCCTCAAACACTGCACCTGGGATTTCAGTAAATCTTCTGAAACAGAAATATTTCCTCTCTGTTATGTCTGATTTGTTGAACTGACACATTACACACCCGTCTCTAACACTTATAAAAGTGTTTTGAAAGGATTTTACTAACATGCTTTATGATAACCCCCAAACTAGGAGGACCTAATCCTTTCAACACTGTAGCTAGGATTCCAATATTAAAATATTAATAAAATAGGGTTTTTCTACAAATTTTTCCCAGGGACAACCCTTTTTATTGCCGAAGGATTTTCACGTGCGCTAAGTGTATGCTGCACATGGGACCTTCCGCTAATCTCATACACTTCCGAATCTAAATCTGGTTGACAATTGTGCTGCTACGAAACTGGGCTGTGTTGTGAGAAAAGGTGCAGAAGCTGTGCTCTATGCTTCCTTTCGGGATGAGAGGCACAGACACCCCAGCAACGATACGCCTCTGACGAGGTTCGAACCCATAACGCCAAACCACTTCACCAAGACGGCTGGTGAGTTCTGTTGGTGAGTTTTATTCAATATCTCGCGTATATTTTAAAAGTGCTATCGAGCAAAACCTGGAGGCAGTTTCTCATGACTATGCATAGGCGTGCTTTGGATCTGGCCCCCCAGTTCTGCCGTGACAGTGTGTACAGTGTGTTATTACCACGTTTAGACATCCCAGTTTACAGGGAACAACAGCATGAGGAAGGTTTCGACATCTGTAAATGCGTGAATGCTTTACTTATCAAGCATTTGTTCCACAGAACTGTTGAAGGAGGGAGCCTGACATGAAGACAGAAAATGAAAGGCGATGGACTGACATCATTGCCGATCGGACAAAGCAATCAATGAATGAATTACAGTGAACGTAAGAGATTAGATCTAACACAAAAAAGAACAACACTAACCAGCTACGACAATGTCTCCTCACTCAAAGGAAAACAGAAAGTGTTGAATTAAGTGTTTGTGATAATTACAGGAGGCACCGTGGCAGGATTAGTTAGGCGTTGGACTTCTGATCCAGTCAGTGTTCACCAGTGATCAGGGTTCGAGGCCCTGTTTTGGCACGGTGTTGTGTCCTTGGAAAAGGCATCTCACTAAGATTTTCGTTATCCCAGCCAGATATATGTGAAAACTTGACTTCGGTTTGGGGAGGTTCAAACAACGGAAGGAGAGAACTTGGCCCCACCTTCGTATGCCGTACCTTAGACATACTGGGTATATATTGATGATGATGGTATGGATACTTATATAGCGCCCAACCTCGGTCAGAGACCAAAGCTTTAAGCGCTTTACAAAATCTGGGTCATTTGCTCAACAGGCTGCCTACCTTGGGGAGAGCCGACTGACAGCTGCCTGCCACTGGGCGCTCATCATTCGTTTTTTGTCTTTCAGTCAGGTTCAGTTAGTCACGTACGCAAACACACTCAGCCATGTAATATTTTACGTGTATGACTATTTTGTTTATTTACCAAACCTTGTAGACAGCCATACTCCGTTTTTGTTTTGTTGTTGTTGGGGTTTTTAGGGGGTGCGGGGGATCGGAGATGCATGCTGGGTATGTTCTTGCTTCCATAACCCACCGAACGCTGCACTGGATTGCGTGATCTTTTACGTGCGTCTTTGATCATCTGCGTGCAAATACACACGAAGGGGGTTCAAGCACTAGCAGGTCTGCACATATGTTGGCCTGGAAGATCGAAACCCCCCCTTTACCCACAAGCCGCGGTTACCGAGATTTGAACCCGGGACCCTCAATTTGAAAGTCCCATGATTTAACCACTCGGCTTTTGAGCCCGTCATCGCATGTCCCAATAGCTGTGAATAACTATGGGATCTTGAACTTTTCATCCTTTGTACATATTGTATTTTTAATAACAATGCAGTGCAAGATGACAAAAACGATGGATTAGCCACGGTTCGTATTAGCGTAAGCAAATGTTCCAAGAGCGACAAAATCGGATCTCTCACACTGTTCATGACAGTTTGGCACAAAAACACACGTTTGACTTAATTTTGCTTCTGTCGGCATTTCTTATGTGCTGGCGAACACTGGATCAGAACGCCCAACCGATTCTGCCTCCCTTATAATGAATACTATGACTATATTTGTGCACTACTATGTCAGATGAACACAGCCAATGAAAACAATCTACATTGAAAATGTGAATTATGATACTACGAGTAGTGCTCTTCGGTGAGGACTGTGCAAGCACGTGATATTGCTGCGGAGACCAAGACAGAAACAAAACATGTTTTGGACTACCAGTGATACTGAAGTGCGGTGGTTCAATGACAAGCACGCACATCAAATTGCAATGAATTGTGTAAAATTCTATCAGTCTTCTCTCCCCCATCGGTACTTTTGACAATGCAGACCATGAAAATCTGTGTGGTACTGAGGGCTCTTCATCATCATTATCATCATATATCGTCGTCATCATCATCAGATTCTTCTTCTTCTTCTTCTGAACATTATCAGTGTGTTGATGTTTCCTTTATGGTTGGAGTACGTTTTGGTGTTGTTTCCATCACAAAGGGGTTTTTAACGTATGTATCGGATGCGATGTTCTGCGTGAGTATGCACACAAAGAGGGATATAAGAATATTGGCCTGGTTAGATATTCAAAAGAACAACATCAACAAATGTCCATTTTGGTCAGATGGACATTGGTGCATTCCCAGATCCCTAATATAAGTTTTGTCAGAAGACTACGTCTTTTAGTTTAGCCGGTCAGGAACAACTGCGACAGGACGGTTCTTGATCTGTGCATGGCCCCAAGACTTTCAGCTCAGCAGATATCGGCATTATTTCCCCTTGGCAGCATTCCCTCCTTACCTCCCCTAATGACCTCTTACTGCTAACTCCCACCCCTAATCGTAAGCGTTGTCAATACGTAAAATTTGCAAGTGTATATATATATGTATAGTTTTTTTCTGTCACTACACACACACACACACACACACACACACACACACACACACATATAGATATATATATATATATATATATATATGTGTGTGTGTGTGTGTGTGTGTGTGTGTGTGTGTCAGCATCGACAAAAGCAGCACGAAATATGCGAGTTGTTTTAAAACAGAGAGAGGGAGAGAAAGGGGACAAAGTATTATGCACTATGGTTTTCCTCTCTCTCTCCCTTCTCTCTCTCTCTCTCACACACACACACACACACACACACACACACACACACACACACACACACACACACACACACACACAGGGGACAGAGAGACAGAGAGGAGAGGGTGCGAAGTTTGGGTTGCAGGCCCTGTTCATAGTACAAGGCACTGCGTGTTTTCCAATGGTCACGAAAATGATTTTTTTTTTCTTAATATTTCCATCGCAAAAGAGATAACATGCATTTTAAAGTCGCGGAGTCAGATATCTCAAAATAATTTGCACTTTCAAATCTGAACCGGTGCTAAATTTTCCCGGTGATTTTTTTCCTGGCATATTTAATAATAATAATAATAATAATAATAATAATATTAATAATAACAATATTAATAATAGCATCTATATACCGCTGAATCTTGTGCTGAGACAAATCAAAGTGCTTTCACACCAGTCATTCACGCGCATGCATAACTGCGAGATGGAGAGGTGAGGGCAGCCGAAAAGGAAGGAAAGGGCAGATTTGTGAATACATTTATAACATAGAGTGCTGATCATGTACTTTATTCTGTGTGAGACAGGGAGCCAATGGAGATGTTGCAAAAGAGGAGTGATGTGCTCAGATCTTTTCTTTCTGAGGATGAGTCGGGCAGCAGAGTTTTGTATGCGCTGAAGAGACTGAACAGATGAAAACCAGACAATAGACAATTACAGTAGTCAAGGAGAGAGAGAATGAGAGAAACGACAAGTCTAGATGAAGCGTTGGTGGTCAGATATTTCCGAATGGAACTGATGCGCCGCAATTGACAGTAGCAGGATTGACATGTCCGACTGATAAATTTGTGCATAGACAGTGTCTTGTCAAGGACAACGCCGAGGTGTGGTCTGGTGTGTGTGGTGCTGTTGTTTTTGTTTTTCTTGTTGTTGTTTGGGTTTTTTTCGTTGTTGTTTTTTCCCCTTTTTTTAGTGGGGCCTCCAACCTCCTCTTTTTTCCCATTTTTTTCTTTCTTTTTCTTTCCTTTTTTTTTTTTTTTTTTTTTTTTTGGTGGGCCTCCATCCTCCTCTTTTTTTCCCACATATTTCTTTTTCTTCTTTCACAAACTCATATTTACCTTTCATGCACCAATTTCCCCCACACACCATAACTAATCACTTTCATTCTTTCCCCTATTGTCTGGCGCAGCAATTGCCCCAGTGTGTCTTGAGGCATGCATTTTAAGAATATTCGAAGTCTGTGTACATTTGCCAGTGTTTTTTTTTTTATGTTCTAGTGTTCTGATGTATGCATTCTAAACATGTATGACAAGTGAATACATCTGTCTGGGTTTATTGTTGCCCTAGTGTGAGTTGTTTGTTTGATATTGAAGCTTTTCTGTCATCCATCCTCTCTCTGTTCCTCCTCTATCTTAACCTAATACATAAAAAAATAAATGAATATTTTCTCATCTTTCTTTTTCTTCACGACGAGCAAATGGTCACTTCTTTCTTACGGGATATCGCAAGGATACTCGTTTTCAGCTCCTGGAGGAAATCAATATTTTAACTTGATATATAAATTTTCAATTGAACGAAAGAGACGTGAGTGAATTGGTCTTCCTAAGTTTGTTTTCACTGATCTCATTGACATAAGTTTAGGTTTTCATCAGCCTGCTTAATTAAGAATTGAAGGGTAAACACCCTTGCAATGGTGCCTTCGCGGTCGGCTGAACTACTCACAACATGATTTTGACCTTATTTCCTTGTTTCTCAACGAACACGGAAAAGGGTGGAGTTGTCTTGAATGTTGGTATGCGCTCGTTCTGTTTGGATTGTTTCAACAGAACTCCGTCACCAATGCTCTCGACACCTTCTGTTGCATGTCTTCAGTGAATACCATCATGTATGTTTTTTCTCGTCGTCCTCAGTCCAGTATCTGTGTGTCACACACACACACACACACACACACACACACACACACACACACACACACACACACACACACACACACACACACACAGCGAGAGAGAGAGAGAGAGAGTCTGATTCAGGTCTGCACGATGTGTAAGGTATCTGCCATCTTTCGATGTTGCGGACTGCTCCTTGCGGACTTTGATGAACCCACAGATTAACGTCAGCAAGGGTTAGGTTTCATGTTTGTGACAAAATTATAAAGGTGGTTGTATTTGAAATATAAAAGAAGAAGAAGAAGAAAAGAAGAAAAAGTGTGTTGCATTACATTGCATTATTTGAGTTTCTCCGCAGACTCTCCTACACCAGACGGCCGGGCGATGCCGCCAGTGTGTCCCACGGTCTACTCCCAAAAACAGCAGTCAGCTGCTGTGTGGAGAACTCTGTGTCAGGGGAAGTGCACCATTTGAAGGACAGGAGACACGCTTTAATGATCGCCTCAAAGTGTCCTTCAAACGTATGGCTGGGCTGGGTCGCATAAAACGATCTTTGCCGTGATGCTAAGTTTTGCTCCATACTGGGACTGTTCCTAAATCTATAGAATTGGCGTGGAGTAAGGAATGTTCTTGAAGCAAAGCAACGCGAAACGTAGCGATGCTAGGATCGGTGAGTGAACCCAGTTAGTTTAATCAACATGAACTGTTGGGGAGTCTCGTGTACCGGATGGACCGCCCGACTTGACGAAGCAAGCTCATCACTGGAGCCTGTGCAGCAGAGGACAGACGCACAACAGAGGATGATGATGACTGCTGTTTTTTGCATTTGACCGTGGAACACTCAGACGGTATGGCCTGCCCACCTGGTGTAGGAGAGTCTGCTGTAATCTGTGTAATTAATGTGACACTAAGCTGTAAATAACTTCCCATTGCAATGGGGAAACCATTGATCATACAGCTCTCGCTTTGCTGTTGGCCCAACTGTATGCTTTTGTCAATCTGTGTAATCAATGTGAGACTAAACTGCAAATGACTTCCCACTGCAATGGAGAAACTATTGATCATACAGCTCTCACTCTGCAAGTGGAATGTTGGTCCAGAGGTAACGCATCCGCCTAGGAAGCGAGAGAATCTGAGCGCACTAGTTCGAATCACACCGGCATGTCGCCAGTATTTTCTACCCGTCCAATACACCGTGAGTGGTGGTCTTGACGTTAGTCGTTCTGATGAGACAATAAACCGAGGTCCCGTGTGCAGTATGCAATTAGCGCACGTAAAAGAACCCACGTTAACAAAAGGGTCGTCCCTGGCAAATGTCTGTAGAAAATCCCACTTCGATAGAAAAACACATTAAACTGCAGGCAGAAAAAATACAAAAATATGGGTGGCGCCGTCAGTGTAGCGACACGCTCTCCCTGGGGAGAGCAGCCCAATTGTCACACAGAGAAATCTGTTGTGACAAAAAGAGAAATACAAATACAAATCTTTATAATCACAGTGAAACTGACTGTTGCAGCAAGGTCTGTCGGACAGGATCAACCTGCTGCTCTTCTGGCTGGCAGTGGTGGACCTTATCAACTTGACCTCGCAGCTGTCCACCAAGTGTGCGTGCTATTTCACTGACCCCATCCAGATCCACAACTTCAGTGTAGTGATCAACGCCACGGTCACCCACATCTACCTGTGGGCCGGCTTCGTCTCCGGAGCCCTCGTCGTGGTCATGAGTGTGGACCGATGCCTCTTTGTGACCATGCCTCTCAAGGCCAGGAATCTGCTGACCTACAGGTGGAGAGTTGTTTTTTTTTAATAAATATTTCTTAATAATTAAAAAAAAATGTGTGTGAGCACGTGTCTGCGTCTGTGTGTGTGTGTGTGTGTGTGTGTGTGTGTGTGTGTGTGTGTGTGTGTGTGTGTGTTATTATATTTTGATGAAAATACTGTCTTACCTTACTCGTAACATTCTTACATTTAGATTATTCAATTTTTATTTCAATGTTTGCACATTGTGTTGAACCGGGAATTACTGAACCTGTGTATAAACTAAAAACCAGTCTTGTGTCTTGAGTCTAAAAGTACCCACTTATTTTCATTGCACGAGATCGTAACTGCCATGTTTATTTATTGAGGAAATAAGGGGAACGGGGGAAGGGGTTAAGGAAGTAATACATTTTTAGCCTCTGAAAAAGAAATTATCAAACTTAATTAGTAAATATATACATATTATCCATAACATCACTTCAAATGGGTATCCCGCAGGGGACTGTTATTACTCCTATCCTTTTCAATGTTTTTTTGTGTTTTTTTTGCAACTCCGATCTTTGAAAGGTAGAGAGCAAAACGCTTAATTAGTAAATATATACATATCATCCATAACATCCTATCCTTTTGAATGTTTTTTTGCAACTGCGATCGTTGAAAGGTAGGGAGCAAAACGCTTTAAGGGCAGAGAAGGCGAGCGCTTTACCGAAAAAAAACAGGAAACGGTGACCACAGACTGTTGAACAACGTTCACTCTGATGATTTTCTGGAATGAAGACAATGAAATGGATTGGTCCTTCTCTTTACCTGTTGTGCATGATTAGGGTGGGAGTGATCCTATTGGAAATGGTCACATTTCTGTAAAGAACAAACACAAAATGGGCCTTTAGGAGATAGCCACATTTCTGAGGAAATGGTCACATTTGTCACATTTCTGAGGAAATGATTAAATTTCTGTATAGAACAAACACACAATGAGCCTCTTGGAAATGGTCACATTTGTCACATTTCTGAGGAAATGATTAAATTTCTGTATAGAACAAACACACAATGAGCCTCTTGGAAATGGTCACATTTGTCACATTTCTGAGGAAATGGTCACATTTGTCACATTTCTGAGGAAATGGTCACATTCCTGTATAGAACAAACACACAGTGAGTTTCCTGGAAATGGTCATATTTGTCACATTTCTGAGGAAATGGTCACATTTCTATATAGAACACACACACAATGAGCCTCTCGGAAATAGCAACATTTCTGTAAAGAACAAACGCACAATGAACCGCATGGAAATGATTACATTTCTTTAAAGTACAAACACAAAATGAGCCTCTTGGAAATGCTTACGTTTCTTTGAAGAACACAAAATGAGCCTCTTGGAAATAGTCACATTTCTGTAAAGAACCATCTCAAAATGATCCTTGTGGAAATGGTCACATTTCTGTTATGAACAAACACAAAACGAGCCTCTTGGAAATGGTCACGTGTCTTAGGAAATGGTCACATTTCTGTAAAGAACAAACGCACAATGAGTATCTTGGAAACAGCCACATTTCTGTAAAGAACAAACACACAACGAACCGCATGGAAATGGTTACATTTCTTTAATGTACAAGCACAGAATGAGCCTTTTGGAAATGGTCACATGTCTGTGAAGAACAAACGCAATATAAGCCTCTTGGATATGGTCACATTTCTGTGAAGAACAAACACAAAATGAGACTGTTGGAAATGGTCACATTTTTGTGAAAAACAAACACAAAATGAGCCTCTTGGAAATGGTCACGTGTCTTAGGAAATAGCCACATTTCTGTAAAGAACAAACGCACATGTCTTAGGAAATGGTCACATTTCTGTAAAGAACACACAATGAGTATCTTGGAAATAGCCACATTTCTGTAAAGAAAAAAACACACAACGAACCGCGTGGAAATGGTTACATTTCTTTAAAGTACAAGCACAGAATAAGCCTGTTGGATATTGTCACATTTCTGTGAAGAACAAACACAAAATGAGACTGTTGGAAATGGTCACATTTCTGTGAAGAACAAACACAATATAAGCCTGTTGGAAATGTTCACATTTCTGTAAAGAACAGACACAGAATGAGCCTCTTGGAAATGGATCACATGTCTGTGAAGAACAAACACAAAATAAGCCTGTTGGAAATGGTCACATTTCTGTAAAAAAAACAAACACATAATGAGCCTCTTGGAAATGGGTCGCGTTTCTGTAAAGAACAAACACAGAATGAGCCTGTTGGAAATGTGTCACATTTCTGTAAAGAACAAACACAGAAACTTCCTGCACCAGGGGATTTAAACAAAACATGCATTAACCTTCACCTCTTTTATTCCTATGCAGGTCTATGGTGATGGCCATAGTGGTGTGCTACGTGGTCCCCTTCGTGTTCTACCTCACGGCCGTTCTGGGAAACACTGTCAAGTGGAGAGTGGACCCTTCGACCAATCGCAGCATCGCTTACAGTGTCAACACCAGCTGGTTCCCTCCGGACGGCAAAATCCAAAAATACCTGCTGTACTATCTCGGGTTCATTTCCCAGCCTTTGTTCTTCATCGTGGTTGTCGTTTGCAGTGTCGTCACCGTCGTTAACCTGCGCAAAACTTATCGTAAACGATTGCAGATGACCGGGGCAAGGACTGAGGAGGGGGATGTTAGGAGCAACAAGATCACCACGATGCTGCTGTGCCTGTGCGTCATCTACACCGTCATCTTCGTCCCCCGCACGTGCGCTGCCATCATCTACACCCTTTTCCCAGAGTTCAATCTGTATCGAAAGTACCATAACTCTTTTTTCGTCGTGTACCAGATTTTCATGCTGACTGCTTCGTGCGTCAACTCTGCGGTGAATTTTTTCGCCTACCTCGCTCTCAGTTCCAAATTTCGCAGGGATCTGAAAGAGGTGTGTTCCTGCTTTTCGTCAAGACTAAGCACGGCTGGTCATCAGCGCTAAGCGATAGAGTTTCAATGTCTGGCTTCCAAACAGAGAGAATCAACAAGAACGGATACAGTGTTAACACTTCTCAGCGTATTTACTCTGTGATGCGCTGAATACAACATACTTTGTAGAGATGTGTTAGGGTGTGTTTGTAATAACGTTCCATTGTTCCATTCCACTCTGTATTTTTTGTCATGCTTTTTTGAAATGCACGGTGACTGCCAAGTTGCACGCTGCATGAATGGTTGTATTATCATTATTTGTATTATCATTATGATTATCATCATCATCATCATCATCATCGTTGTAGTTGATGTTTACTGGTAGTAGCAGCAACAACAGCAGCAGCAGTAATAGTAGTAGTTGTTGTAGTAGCAGTGGTAGTAGTAGTAGTAGCAACAGCAGCAGCAGTAATAGTAGTAGTAGTAGTAGTTGTAGTAATAGTGGTAGTAGTAGTAGTAGTAGTAGTAACAGCAGCAATAGTAGTCGTACTAGTAGTAAGACCTGATCAGCGCTTTATGTCTGTCTGTAGGTTACTCATCTGTCTGTCTGTCTGTCTCTGTGCCTATTTGTCTGTCTCTGTCTGTGTCTCTGTCAAAAATATCTGTCTCAAACACACACACACACACACACACACACACACACACACACACACACACGCAGACAAGTTTCAAGTTTCAAGTTTTAATTATCCTTTCACTCCTATTGGAGTATGGAGGATTACTGCAAAATAATCTTTTCGTGCCCAGAACAAACATTTCCAAATACACGACAATGTCACATAAAAGTCGAGAAAACACAAATGTCTTTTAACTCCAAAAGTATAACTAGGCAACATTTGCAAATCTAATCATCTTACTTACAGCTAAAATGACTTTTTTGCCTCCTTTGAGCATATTACAAAAATTAAAAACCGATTTTGGAGACAAATATTTTTTAGGAACATATCTATTTCGTAACTGATCATAATTGGGACATTCCATTATAAAATGAAACTCATCACCAATCACAGACATGTTACAAACCTTACAAAACCGTAACTCTAGTGGTATGCCTTTGTGTCTCTCTGTTTCTATTTCCAGCTTATGATTACTACTTCGAAATCTGAAGAAGCTGACAACAATTATCAGGCATTTGACTTATATATTTTTCTCTACCAAATCCACTTTTGAAATTTCGATAAAACATTTACTACTCGCCTCTAGAGCATGTCTCCATAGATTTTGAAAACTATCTCTCAAAGCAATTTCGACATTCTTGCAGAAAGATTCCCTCTCCAAGAAGAATTGACCATCCCAAACACAGTCATACCCTGCTTCTATTAAAATTTGTCTGATACAACTCATCCATTTTGAAGAATAAATACCATTTCGATATAAGTCAAGTAATATCAAATATATTTTCCCAGAATATTTTTTCTGTGTTTGATATCTCTAAGCTGGTTCAAAATCGAACTAATATCATTTTCACTAACACACTGATTGGATAAATACCAGTTTCTCCATAAACAATTTGGGTCATAGTATTTCTGTTCAGTTTGAACAAGCGTTTCAAAATTTTCAATTCTAATTTTTCAAGTATATCTACATTTTCATAATCCCATATTTCTGCACCATACAACAAAATAGGAACAATCATAGACTGGTACATGTCCAGAATGATATGTAAAGATAAATCTTGATTTCTGGCTGACTGAAGTAACGAAAACATAGCTTTTTTGCCCTGTCTATATATATATATATTTTTTTTTTAGCTTTATAAAAAGTTCCATTTCTACTAAATTCGATGCCTAGATATTTAAAAGAATCGACAACATCCAAGCATGCATCACTAAACTTAAAAACAGGCTTTAGCTTGTTTGTAGAATTAAATATCATCACTTTAGTTTTCTTTACATTGACCACTAGTTTCCATTCTAAACAATATTTGTGAAAAACATTGAGGGACTGCTGTAATCCTTCTTTCGTCTCTGAAAGTAAAACTGCGTCATCTGCATACAACAGTACAAATAATCGCATGTAATTATCTAACTCTGAAATGTTAACATTCAATAAAGGATCAACAGATGGACTCTTATGCTCAGTGAAATCATTGAGATACAGAGAAAAAAGCAAAGGCGAGAGATTTTCTCCTTGTCGTACACCGTTACAAATGCTAAAGAAATCAGATTTTTCACCATTTAAAAACACACATGACTTAATTCTATCATACATGATCATTATGACACGCAAAATTTTACCATACACGCCTTCACGAACACGTTTTTGCCATAACCCACTTCTCCAAACTAAATCAAAGGCTTTTTTAAAATCAACAAAAGCCACAGTAAAGTTTCTTCTTTTTCATGGAGAAAATATCAATAAGTGATTTCAAAACAAACATTTGATCTAATGTAGAATGGGACTGTCTAAATCCTGCTTGGGCTCCTGAAAGTATGTTTATATTGATATTGACACATACACACGGATGCAGGCAGGCAGGCACGCACAGGCACACACACACATGCACAAGCACACACACACGCACAAACACGCACACACGCACACGCACACACACACACACACACACACACACACACACACACACACACACACATAAAGTTTGATTATAGTGGAGAGTGTCTTGCCCAAGTTATATCCCCACTCTCTCGGCCAAGATATTTTTTATTACGGTCGGCGTTGGGATGGTTCCCAAAGGCCAACTAGCCCCCATAGCTGTAGCATTACGAACCAGTACATATTGCCTCCTAATTTGAAAGTCATAGTCCTGCACAGAAGACTAGGCTGTAAACAACTTCCCATTGCAGTGGGGGAACCATTGATCAGGCAGCTCTCATTGATCAAGCGGGGGGGGGGGGGGGGGGAGGCATGGGTGGCGGGGAGGGGGAGGGGCATCCCTTTGTTCCTCTGAATCCTTGTACGTGAGCTAATTGCTTGTTGCACACGGGACCTCGGTTTATTGACTCTTCCGAATGACTAACGTTCGGAGCATCATTCAAGGTCTAATGAAGGGTGGGGGATTCTGGCGTTTGTGGGTTTCGATCCCACATGTTTAGATTCTCTCGCATCGTAGGCGAACGCGTTAACTACTCCAGCGTTGATCAATCAATCTGTTCGTCAGTTAATTAATCAACCCATTGTCCGAAACAGAAAGGGCGTGAGCTCAGTTCAATTCAGTTCAGTTTCTCAAGGAGGCGTTGCGCAGCGTTCGTACAAATCCATATACGCTACACCACACCTGTTAAGCAGCGTAACCCAACGCGCTTGGGCACGAGCAATTTGCCACAGCTCAGCCATAAAATTCTGCCAGGCGCCTTATGACGGGCGCAATAGCCGAGTGGTTTAAGCGTTGGACTTTCAATCTGAGGGTCCCGGGTTCGAATCACGGTAACGGCGCCTGGTGGGTAAAGGGTGGAGATTTTCCCGATCTCCCAGGTCAACATATGTGCAGACCTGCTAGTGCCTGAACCCACTTCGTGTGTATACGCACGCAGAAGATCAAATACGCACGTTAAAGATCCTGTAACCCACATCAGTGTTCGGTGGGTTATGGAGACACGAAAATACCCAGCATGTATGATCCACGACAGAGTCATCAGTAAGTTGATGTTGGTCGTGTAACGGAAAGAAGAAGAAGAAAATTAGCTGAGAGGTTGAAGGTCCCAAATATGTTTACGGCCATAGGGGCAGTGAAATCATATCCACTTTCTAGGTTTCAACATAGAGAGTGGAGCGATGGCCTAGAGGTAACGCGTCCGCCCATGAAGCGAGATAATCTGAGCGCGTTGGTTCGAATCACGGCTCAGCCGTCGTTATTTTCTCCCCCTCCACTAGACCTTGAGTGGTGGCCTGGACGCTAGTCATTCGGATGAGACGATAAACCGAGGTCCCGTGTGCAGCATGCACTACGCGCACGTAAAAGAACCCATGGCAACAAAAGGGATGTTCCTGGCAAAATTCCGTAGAAAAATCCACTTCGATAGGAAAAACAAATAAAACTGCACGCAGGAAAAAAATACAAAAAAATGGGTGGCGCTGTAGTGTAGTGACGCGCTCTCCCTGGGGAGAGCAGCCCGAATTTCACACAGAGAAATCTGTTGTGATAAACAGAGAAATGCAAATACAAACTTTTACGTCGATAGAAGTAGTAAAACCATATCCACTGTCTAGGTTTCGGCATAGTATAGTAAGGCGGGGCCAAATCTTCTCATTCTACCTTCCCTGAACACAAAGAAAGCCAGGTCTGCAATGACACCTGTGTGGTGTGAGGAATATCGGAGTTAAATGCCTTTCCCAACAACAAAACACCATGCCGAAACGGGAACTTAAACCCTTGTCACTAATAAACACTGCTAA
Source organism: Babylonia areolata (assembly GCF_041734735.1). NCBI lineage: Eukaryota > Metazoa > Mollusca > Gastropoda > Neogastropoda > Buccinidae > Babylonia > Babylonia areolata. The sequence goes on along the minus strand of NC_134890.1, from coordinate 21,871,208 downwards.
AGAAGTCCAACTGGTTGTGCCACGGCGCCTGGTGCTTGGATGTCTGGCTTTTGGAAAAAGTAAGTTTTTGATGAAGTATGAAGCAAGCTTAATTTCCAGATGAGTATATATCTTTTTTTCCTTTTGATATTCGCTGTTGATAACAGTTATATCCAGCAATGTGACTTATTTCCCTTCTGCTTCTGAAACAGGAAGTAGACAAGGTCTCCACACTCCAAGCAAGACCAAGAGAGAAAGTGACAACAGAAAGAGAGCAGATACCAGACCCACGCTTAGATTTAGCAACAACAATTACAACAGCAATAGCAACAACAACAGCAATGCCTCTTGATAGCAAATAATGATGGTCTTCTTGGTAGTCCATCGTAGTCTGAAGACTGCTGACTGAAGCAGTCTGTGTTCTCAGCGATGACACAGCGCCAGTGGCTCCGTGGTCCGCAGATGTTACAACGGTAGTCTGTGGGCTGGGGAGGGGCGGCCGCTGCTGTGATGATGATATTGATGATGATGAAATAATAATGATAGCAACAACAACAATAATAGTAATAATGATAGAAGCAACAACAACAACAACAACAACAACAGTAATAATAATAATAATAATAATACATCACTGGCGATTGTTGTTTTGTTTGACAAGACTATACCAAAAATATACGATGTCTTTATTTGAAGAGACAAGAGTATGTTAAAAGAAATACTTCTACTACTACTACTACTATCAATAATACTAATAATAATATTACTAATCAATCGTACAAGATATTGAAGCCAAACGCCAGAAACTAAACTCGCCACCTGCAAGTGCAAAAACGGAATGGGAAGAGTTGGACCAGAAAATAGTTCGAAAACTTTATGCGTCGATAGGAAAGAGCACCTTGGAACACAAGTTAGCCGCCTAGGAGATATCGTGTAAGCAACGTGTCGGGAAACCTATGGAGTGAAAGAACCAAAGACAAGAAAACCTCCTTAAAAATCCAGGTGACAACGAGAAATGGACAACATCCGAAATGCAAAAAGAAAGCTCAAGAAAACGATGAAGACAGCTTCAGAATTTGAGAAGCAGAGCCTACAGAAACTTTGGAAAGACCTGAAAGCAAAGCACAGTGTCCTCAGTAAAGCAGAATTAGCAAGGAGGAAAAGGAGCAGAAAGAAGAAGACACAAACTGCTTCTTCCGAGAACCCTTTCAGTTCGCTATGAAACTGTTCGAGCAGCCCAAGTCAGGGACACTCACAGGGGACAAAGAAATCATCACCAGGGCCAAACGGAATACCATACCTGCTGTACAAGAAATGTCCTGAAGTCCTTGAGTGGCTCCACAAAGTGATAAGATCAACATGGAGGAACCTGAAGATCTGCGACCAGTGGATGATAGCTGATGGCGTGTACATTTCCAAAAGAGCAGAATTCAAATACCATCAGCCAGTTCAGACCAATATCGCTCCTGAATGTCGAAAGAAAAATCTTCTTCTCTCTCATGGCTGCAAGACTGACAAAATACCTCAAAGAAAATGAGTACCTGGATGTGTCAGTCCAGAAAGGTGTCATCCCAAGAGTTCCTGGCTGTGTAGAATATGCCACAATGATTTGGGATGCAATCCAAAGAGCAAAGGCAGAGAAAAAGAACCTTGACTGGTATGGCTGGATCTGGCAAATGCGTACGGGTCAGTTCCTCATGAGATGATCCAACTGGCTCTTGAGATGCACCATGTACCAAGGAACATCAGGGAAATGCTGAAGAAGTACTTCCATGGCTTCTCAATGCGGTTCACCACCAAGGAATACACGACAGATTGGATCAATCTGGAAGTGGGCACAGCCATGGGCTGTGCAATTTCTCCAATCCTGTTCGTGCTGCCAATGGAAGTGATCTTGAAGGCCTCAATGAAGGGAACGGATCGAGCCGACCTCGGTAACGGATACCAGATACCTCCTTTGAAAGCCTTCATGGATGACACAACAGTCCTATCAACAAAAGAGGATGACACACGTGAAATATTGAAGCGGCTGAACGAGCTAGTTGCCTCAGTCAGGATGAACTTCAAACCAAAGAAATCACGGAGCCTCTCACTGCATAAAGGAAAGGTAGCTGAAACGGTCACATTCACTGTAGCCAACCAAGCCATTCCAACGGTGTCAGATGAACCAGTCAAAAGCCTTGGAAGATGGTATGACGAGTCCCTGAAAGACACAAAAATAGGAACAGAAACAGCAAAAGAAGGCCTGCATATCATAGACCAGTGTGGCCTTCCTGGCAAATACAAAGTATGGTGCCTACAATCTATGCTGATACCAAAGCTCCTGTGGCCTCACCTGATATAAAATTATATCAGCTGTAGCACAGTCGAGTCGATTGAGACAAAGATCAACAAGTACACACGCAAATGGCTTGGTGTCCCACCTGGTCTCACTGATGTGGCACTCTACTGTTGCCAAGCAAAGCTGAAGCTACCTCTGAAGTCCCTTGTCGAAGAATACAAGATAGGGAAGGCAAGACTTCTCAGCATGCTCGAAGACTCAGGTGACAGTATTGTGAGATCCAACCATCCCAAGCTGAAAACTGTCAGAAAATGGAAAGTCAGGGAGGCAGTCAGTGCAGCGAAAGAAAACCTTAAGACGAAGGAAATAATGGATCACACCCCAAACCAACAGACAAGGCCTGGGATCGACAAAGATGGAATAGTGGTCCAAGGCAAGGGGGAAAGCAAAAAGAGACATGATCATACAGGAGATCAAGAAGGAAGAGAATGATAAAAGATGATAACAGAGTCAAGAAGGCAATTCAGCAAGGCCAGCAGGGGCAGTGGACAACATGGGAAAATGCACTTCAAAGGAGCCTCAGCTGGAGCGACATGTGGAACATGGCCCCTCTGATGATCAGCTTCATCCTAAGATCTGTGTACGACCTCCTCCCCTCGAATACAAAGTTGGTGAAATGGGGGAAAGCAGATGACTCTGCGTGCCCACTCTACCATGGCAAACAAACAGCGGAATATGTCCTCAGCTCAAGCAAAGTGGCGTTGAGCCAAGGACGGTACATATGGAGGCACAATCAAGTGCTAAAAGAAATTGCACACGTGGTGAGCACTGTCTAAGGAGCACCAACCCCACCAGAAGTTCCTCTTGGCAGAAGGCAACAAAGTCTGGCCAGGAACAGCATCCAAAGTTTCCAAAGCATGCAAACGTGGGCTGTTTGATGGTGCCGAAGATTGGGAATGCACAGTTGACCTACCAGAGGAGAAGAAACACCCGGAAATCATCAGCAAGAGCGGCATGAGATCTGACATGGTACTCCACTCCAAAGCAACGAAACAAGCAATTCTGATTGAGCTCACTGTGCCATACGAAAGCAGAATGGAGGAAGCCCATCTACAAGACCGAGAAGTATGCCAGTCTAGCCAGCAGCCTGAGAGAATCTGGCTTCCAAGTCAAAGACCTCGCCATAAAGATTGGTGCAAGAGGGTTTGTGGGCGCATCTGCCTACAACCTCATGAAACAGCTGTCGATTTCTGGCAGAGAGAGGACATTGGCCATCACGGAAATGGCAGAAGCAGCAAAAAAGAGTTCCAGCTGGATCTGGTCGAGGCGGAGTGAAAGTAAACTTCATAAGGATTAAATTTTCCCTACTCAAACTAGGCTCAGTGGTTGAAACGTCTGCCAGAAAAGGTGACTCAGTTTTGAAGTGGCGACCGGACCACCCTGGAGGCGCGGGTTTGAACCTGCTGAGGACCAGGGGGGGGAAAGGCGGCAATACAAGGGCATCCAGGAGTCATGACCTGGGTGCGGCCCGGCCCCCTTAGAGTGTAAGGAGTTAAGGGCCGAAACACTTGAATGAGGGGGGCTTCTTCATCTCTGAAGACCTTGTACTGTCCAGCTCTCCAAAGAGTTTCTTTACTAATACTAATAATACTTATGATAATAATAATCATCATCATCATCATAATGATGATGATGATGTATTTTCTTCGTCGTCGGCTTGTTCATCGCATTACCTCAACAACCATCATTACAATAACAACAGCAAGGAAGAAGAAGTCAAGCAGTGTTGAGAAATGTAAGGGAAGTAATCGCCACTGAGGGTTGATATTTCCATACGCGGGTTGCTTCTCTTGCATTCGTTCTCAACATTCAGAGACGTTGAATGTGTGTGTGTGTGTGTGTGTGTGTGTGTGTGTGTGTGTGTGCGTGCGTGCGCGCGCGCGCTTGTGTGTGTGTACAAATAGGTATTGGCAAAGGAGGAGTCACCTGGGTTGGACGAAATGCAATGTAAAACAAAACAAAACCAAAACACGAACCCTGTCTCTGGTCTCAGAACCTCTCCTCCCCATTCATTTATATCATCATCATCACCATCATCATCATCACCATCATCATCAGCAGCAGCAGCATCATCATCATTGTCATCATCACTGTCATCATCACAACGACAACAACGATGATGATGATGATAATAATAATAATAATAATAATAATAATAATAATAACAATAATAATAATAATCATGATAATCATGATGATGATGATAA
>NC_134890.1:21839181-21841681 GCF_041734735.1 Babylonia areolata | reverse complement strand
AGGTAGCAGTAGTGTGTGTGTGTGTGTGTGTGTGTGTGTGTGTGTGTCTGTGTGTGTGTCTGTCTGTCTGTCTGTCTGATCTGTCTGTCTGACTGTTCTGTGTGTGTGTGTGTGTGTGTGTGTGTGTGGCCCCCGTAAAGGAACAGCGATAAGAAAAGTGTCCCTGCGAATTAATCGCGTGTGTGTGCAGGGGCTTACGTGTGCCATTTGTTTTGCAGGTTATAGACTTGAAGTGTTTGGCCAGCGAGATTACCACAGCAGCGTGCTCCCCAAGGCTTTTAAACGCTGCGACTCCCCAACACCCTACTCCACCCCCCATCCTCCTCCTCCCTACCGCACACCCACACACCCACGGCACCACCCAACAAGCTCTGTCAACGCTGAGTTCAATCGTTCACATGTCAATCCAGCCTATTGCTGGCTTGAGAGATTGTTTCTTTGGTTCTGTTGATCTTCTATCTAGATACCAGGCGCTTTGGAGACTGATTTTGAACTGATTCTATCTGGCTTGTACTGCTGTGGAACTGTGTAAATCCACTGATTATAGCCGTTTGGAGACTCCTATCGATCTATGCTGATCCACTGATTCTACCTGGCTTGGAGACAGCTATTGAACTGTATCAATCATCGATTTTAGCCAGGTTTGGAACTGCTGTTGAGATGTGCCAATCTTGTGATTCTTGCTGGCTTGGAGACTGCTGTTGAACTGTGTCAGTCGAGTCGGCTTGGAGATTCGTGTCGATCCATGTCAATCCACTGATTCTAGCCAGCATGGGGACTGCTATCTAGATGAACCAATCTTATGATTTTAGCCAGTTTTAAGACTTCTATTGATTCATGTCAGTCTTCTGATTCTGTCTGCTGGGAGACTGATACCAGGCTGCCGACTGCTGGCTAAGAGGTATGCGTGTTGTATTTTGTGGGTTGTTTATGTTTTTTCTCCCCTTTTTCTTTGATTGTCACGGTCATGTGAAATGGCTATGACAGAAAGATGATGCCTCCGCTTCACGTTACTAGCTGATCAATCATCCTCACCCTGTACGTTTGTTGATTGGTTGATTGCTGTTGAACTCTGCCAGGTCACTCTTTACTCTTCCCCCTCTTTCTGTCGTGGATATGACAGCACGAATGCAATAGCCCACCTTCACGTGAATCGTTATGAACTTACCAATAGGTATGTATTTATTCGTGAGTACTGACACTCTCCACCATGATCGAATTCTAGCCCATACAGTACAGTCGTGACAGCATTTGCCTCCTCTGTTGTTCTGATGGTCATGGTCGGACACGACTGACTATCATACACCCTGTGCATGTGACTGTTCGCACGAATGAGATTTGGACCACCGAAGTGTATGATGGAACAGTCAGAACAACCTGGTACACTGCTGAACTGTTTGAATAGTTTGGTGCTCTATTGAACACTTCGAACAGTGTAGTGCTCTGTTAAAACAGTTTGGTGCACTTCTGAAAAGTCTGCTGCTCCATTGAGCACTTTTAACATTATGGTGCACTTTTGAACAGTTTGTGGCTCTGTTTGGTGCACTGTTGAAACGATATGGCGCAGTTCTGAATTGCATTGTGTACCATTGAACGATTTGAACAGTCTTGTGCACCACTGAACAGCTGGAACGTTGTGTTGCAATGCTGAACAGTTTCTTCTTCTTCTTCTTCTTCTTCTTCGTTCGTGGGCTGCAACTCCCACGTTCACTCGTATGCACACGAGTGGGCTTTTACGTGTATGACCGTTTTTACCCCGCCTTGTAGGCAGCCATACTCCGCTTTCGGGGGCGTGCATGCTGGGTATGTTCTTGTTTCCATAACCCACCGAACGCTGACATGGATTACAGGATCTTTAACGTGCGTATTTGATCTTCTGCTTGCGTCTACACACGAAGGGGGTTCAGGCACTAGCAGGTCTGCACATATGTTGACCTGGGAGATCGTAAAAATCTCCACCCTTTACCCACCAGGCGCCGTCACCGTGATTCGAACCCCGGACCCTTAGATTGAAAGTCCAACGCTTTAACCACTCGGCTATTGCGCCCGTCGCTGAACAGTTTCAATATTCTGGTGCATTGTTGAAACGTCTGGTGCTATGTTGAAAGTTAAGGATTATACTGTTAATCAGTGTGTTGCTGTGCGCCGGGGTGTGCATAGTCGAGTCCTTTTGTGTAGTCTCAGGTGTTGCTGGAGGTTGTTGTGGGCTGCTGCACAAAGGAGTCATCTACTTCAGATCATCGATGCTGAAAGGCCAACAAATGTTTACATGATGACACATGTGACCTCATTTAAGAAAATGACGTATTACATGGTTATGACGTAGGACTTGTAATTTTTTTTTTAATTTTTTTTTTTTTTTTTTAAGACGAAAAAAACCCACCACAAAACAACTTAAGACTTATTCTGCTGAAGAAAGATTCGGAAGAGATCGTTGCAATACAACGTCAGCGAAAACAAGGCCAACGATTGTTTAATTTTTCTTGTTGGAACAGGCTTT
>NC_134890.1:21826681-21831681 GCF_041734735.1 Babylonia areolata | reverse complement strand
CAAAAACACATTGCTTAACATTTACGCATCAGATGCTTATTGTATTTGACAATCTATGTTGATATTGTCATCTAAGTTATAGCAATACGCAATCGGTTTAAGGCATTGTAAATGTATAACGCCACATTGCACAATACAGTTTCATTTCTGGATGACATAAGCAAATTGAATCTAAAGTGGCATGGGTTATGTGTGTGTGTGTGTGTGTGTGTGTGTGTGTGTGAGAGAGAGAGAGAGAGAGAGAGAGAGAGAGAGATTGTTTTGTGACATCATGGGAAACTGTTACGAGTTATAAGAGGGTGGTGGGATGAACTGAATTATTAAACTAGCGTCATGTCGTTTTGTGTCACAGTGTGAGTGACTCCTTTTTGTCGGCCACGTCATTGTTTTTGTGTTCAAGTCATTTCGAGCTGTGAGGATATTTTTTTTAATTTAGTGTAGAAGATTGGTAAGGGATTGGGGTGTGTGTGTGTGTGTGTGTGTGGGGGGGGGTGCTGCCATAGGCTGTGTGTATCTCTGTCTTTCTGTCTCTGTCTGTCTGTCTTTGTGTGTGTGTCTCTGTCTCTGTCTGCCCCTCACTGTCTCTGTCTCTTGTGTAACTCTTTCTCTGTCTCTCTGTCTTTGTCTGTTGTCTCTGTCTCTCTGTAGCTGTCTGTCTCTATGTCTCTCAGTCCTCTATCTGTCTGTCTATCTGCCTCTCTCTTTCTCTCTCTCCAATCTCTCTCTCTCTCTCTTGCTCTTTGTCTCTCCCATTTATCTCTCTCCCATCTCTTTTTTCTCTCTCTCCAATCTCTCTCTCTCTCTCTCTCTCTCTCTCTCTCTCTCTCTCTCTTTTCTCTTGGTCTTTCTCTCTCCCATTTATCTCTCTCCCATCTCTCTCTCTCTCTCCCATCTCTCTCTCTCTCTCCCATCTCTCTTTTTCTCTCTCCCATCTCTCTTTCTCTCTCTCTCTCATCTCTCTCCCATCTCTCTCTCTCTCTCTCTCTCTCTCTCTCTCTCTCTCTCTCTCTCTCTCTCTCTCTCTCTCTCTCTCTCTCTCTCTCTCTTTCTCTCTCTCCCATCTCTCTCCCATCTCTCTTTCTCTCCCTTGCTCTTTCTCTCTCCCATCTCTCTCTCTCTCTCTCTCTCTCTCTCTCTCTCTCCCCGTTTATATATATATATATATATATATATATATATATATATATATATATATATATATCCCATCTCTCTCTGTGTCCCCTTTATCTATATTTCTCTCTCCCATTTCTCTCTCTCTATCTCTCTCCCATCTCTCTCTCTGTCCCATTTCTCTCTCTCTCTCTCTCTCTCTCTCTCTCTCTCTCTCTCTCTCCCATCTCTCTCTCTGTCCCATCTCTCTCTCTCTCTCTCTCTCTCTCTCTCTCCCATCTCTCTCTGTCCCATTTATCTCTCTCTCCCCATCCCTCTCTCTCTCTGTTGCTCACTCTGTATACATAACACTATCCTTCGAACCCCTCACCCCCACCCCCACCCCCCTCCGGAAAAGCATCCCACGATTAATTCGTCGTCCTAATCCTAACTCCTAAGAATCCCCACACGTTCAGGCAACCTGTGGCACGTGCAGATTCTACGACACACCTTCCTCCTCTTCACGACCTTGAGATCTTCCTCCTCCGATTGCTCTTTCAGGCGTTTTCCTTTCATTAAAGAAAAAAAAAAGGAGTGTGTGTGTGTTGGGGGGAGGAGGGGGGCGGGGGTGCGGGGGGAGAGAGGTGCAGGGTAGGGGTGGGGGTGTGTGTACGGGGGTGGGGTGGGGGGCGGCAGGGGGTGGGGGTGGGGGGCCGAGGGGGCATGGGGGGTTGCAAGGAAATCCTACCGTCTTCTCTGAATCACACGTCATGCACCTTGGAGTTGGAGAGAGAGAGAGTGTGTGTGTGTGTGTGTGTGAGAGAGAGAGAGAGAGAGAGAGAGAGAGGCAGACAGGCAGACAGACATAAAATCCCTCGGTCTTCTCTAAAACACATATCTTGAGGTGTAAGAGACAGGGAGACAGAGAGGGAGAGACAGAGAGAGAGAGTGTGAGAGAGTGAGAGAGAGAGAGAGGTGGTGAGGGGTAGGCAGACAGGCAGACTGACAGAGACTGAGAGAGACGGTTAGACGGGCGTACAGAGAAATAGAAAGCTCTGAGACAGGGCTAGAGAGGGGGAGACATGAGGAGGGAGCGGGGGTGGTGGTGGTGGCGTAGATCTATACAGAGAGACAGAGAGAGAGAGAGAACTAGATTGAGGGAGAGAGAGGAGAGAGAGAGAGGAGAGAGACGGTCAGACAGGAAGAAGAGGAAGCGTAGAGACAGAGGAATGGGCAAAAAAAGAGAGAAAGACATTGACAGAGAGACAGGAGGCGTAAAACACGCGCGCGCGCAGACACAGACACACAGACACACAAAAAGACCCACACGCACACACGAACACACACACACACACACACACACACACACACACGAACACACACACACACACACACACACACACACACACGAACACACACACACACACACACACACACACACACACACACACACACACACACACACGAAGAGAGAGACGCACAGAGGGAGGAGAGACAGAGACAGGGAGTCAGGAGGTAGACATCACACTGCACAAACATCGCCTTGTTTGCGACGACGCCGCTGGTTTCCTTTTGATCCTCCCCTAACCGCCCGACATGACAAATCTGTGAACCCCCTCCCCCCCCCACACACACACCTCCTCCTCCCCTTCTGACCTCCATCCGGGATCAGCAGTAAGGTCACTGCACTTAAGGGTGAAAGGTCAGGAAGAACCCCTCCCCCCCCCCTCTCTTTTTCTGTTGTTGTTTGTTTGTTTTTGTTTTTTGTCTGTATTTATTTATTTATTTATTTGATGATTATTATTATGTGTGTGTGTGTGTGTGTGTGTGTGTTGTTTTTTGGGGTGGGTTGGGTTGGGGGCGGGGGCGGGGGCGGGGGGAGGGTGGGAGGGTAATGGGAGAGACAAGCTAAATCAAGTAGTGAAGTCAAAGCAAAAATGATAAGGTACATGAAACCAGATATGTATGAGACTACAAAGAGGGTGAGAGAGAGAGAGAGAGAGAGAGAGAGAGAGAGAGAGAGAGAGAGACGAAACGAAACGAAACGAAACGAAACGAAATTTTATTTAACCAGGGTAATGAGATAAGCAAATACATTTGCTTTTTAACACCCAGCCCTGTGCACACACACACACACACACACACACACACACACACACACACACACACACACACACACACACACACACACACAAACAACACACCCAACAACAACAACAACAAAATCACGTACAAAATGCAAATATTAAGAGTAAGAAAATAAATCAAAGAGAGAGAGACAGACAGACAGACAGACAGAAACAGGGACAGACAGGCAGACAGACAGACAGACAAACAGATAGAGACCACAATGAGAGAGAGACAGAGAGACATACAGAAATATGCACACAGAGAGACGGAGACAGAGTAGATAATGATAAGAAGAGGAGTACTACCAATAGCATTTCTATCATGGTCATGGCACCATAAAGTTATTGACCCATTTTGACATGTAGTCATGATAATTATACGATCAGGCTAGCCACCTGAGTCCAGAATCTGCAAGCAGACATGTGTGGAAGTGAACACGAGGGAAGGAAGGAAAACTGGATGTGTTAGATAATGAACACTTTTCGTGGGGTTTTTGGGTTTTTTTTTTAACTGTGCGATTCTGTCAAGGAGTTGGATGCGAAGAAGTTCTGCCATAAATCAAAAACGTACTTACAGCTTCAATATATGCAAACTTAGGCACTGCGAATTCAAAAACTCTGATTTAAAAAAAAAAAGAAAGAAAAAAAAGAAAGAAAGAAAAAAGAGGTGTTGATTTTATAACTTTCTATAACATTAAGACTTTTTTTTTTAATTTGTATATCGGCGACAGACACACACGCGCGCACGCACACACACACGCACACACACACACACACACACACTCTCTCTCTCTCTCTCTCTCTCTCTCTCTGTCTGTCTGTCTGTCTGTCTCTCTCTCTCTCTCTCTCTCTCTCTCTCTCTCTTTCGCACGCACGCACGCACACACTCCACTCTGAATATAAAATCCGCCACCACACCCCACACCCCCGCACACACACACACACACACACACACACACACACACACACTCACACAAAATGATCAGCCGGCACCAGACCCTACGTGTGACTGTGATTTCAGCCGTGTCTGCCAAGAAAGGGAAGAAGGGTGTAGGGGGGTGGGAATGGAGAGTGTAAGGGGGTGGGGGTGGGGGTGGTGGGGTTGAGACGTGACCTGTCGGGGCCAGTCTAGTGATTTTTTTTTTTTTTTTTTTTTTTTTTTTAAAGCACGGCCTCTTCTTTAGAGTGTTCTCTGATCTGTCCGTCTGTCTGCTTGTGTGCCTGCCTGCCTGCCTGTCTGTCCGTCTGTCTGTCTGCTTGTCTGCCTGCCTGCCTGCCTGCCTGCCTGTCTGTCCGTCTGTCTGTCTGCTTGTCTGCCTGCCTGCCTGTCTGTCTGTCTGTCTGTCTGTCTGCCTGGCTGCTTATCTGTCTGTGTGTCCGTCTGTCTGCCTGTCTGTCTGCTTGTCTGCCTGTCTGCCTGTCTGTCTGTCTGCCTGCCTGCTTATCTGTCTGTGTGTCCGTCTGTCTGTCTGCCTGCCTATCTTTCTGCCTGCCTGCCTGCTTGTCTATCTGCCTACCTGTCTATCTGTCTTGTGTCTGTCTGTCCGTCTGCCTGCCTGCCTGCCTAACTGCCTACATGTCTGTCTGCCTGCCTGCTTGCCTATAATTTGTCTGCCCATCTGTCTGTCTTGCCTGCATGTCTGCCTGCCTGCCTGCCTGCCTATCTGACTGTCTGTCTGTCTGTCTGTATGTCGGTCGGTCACAATTCTATCAGTCTCTACCATCGGTCCCAGTGCTTTTCATTTAAGCGAGCGAGGACATAGTTACGGCGGTGTAGGCTCG
>NC_134890.1:21816681-21824181 GCF_041734735.1 Babylonia areolata | reverse complement strand
TCATGCCAGCATTTGTTATTGTTGTTGTTGTTGTTTGTTTGTTGTTTTGTTTTCTCCACTGTTAATTTGAGCTGTTCTCTTCACATGGGTGTGTCTGTGTATGGTTGTGTCTGTGAATGGTTGTGTCTGTGTATGGTTGTGTCTGTGTTATGGTTGTGTCTGTGTATGGGTGTGTCTGTGTTATGGGTGTGTCTGTGTATGGTTGTGTCTGTGTTATGGGTGTGTCTGTGTATGGTTGTGTCTGTGTTATGGGTGTGTCTGTGTATGGTTGTGTCTGTGTATGGGAGTGTCTGTGTATGGTTGTGTCTGTGTATGGTTGTGTCTGTGTTATGGGTGTGTCTGTGTATGGTTGTGTCTGTGTTATGGGTGTGTCTGTGTATGGTTGTGTCTGTGTTATGGGTGTGTCTGTGTATGGTTGTGACTGTGTATGGTTGTGTCTGTGTATGGTTGTGTCTGTGTTATGGGTGTGTCTGTGTATGGTTGTGTCTGTGTATGGGTGTGTCTGTGTATGGGTGTGTCTGTGTATGGTTGTGTCTGGTTTTTCGGGCGTGACTGCGCGTGACTGAGCGATTGCCAGCGCATTGAGTCTGAATTTACAATTACAGCAGCGCGAAGTAAACGCCATTCGTTACTGTTTCTAGTAGTGTTTGGTTTGGTATGGTTTGGTGTTGTGGCTTGGTGGGGTTTGGCATTGGTTTGGTATGGTTTGGTGTTGTGGCTTGGTGGGGTTTGGCATTGGTTTGGTATGGTTTGGTGTTGTGGCTTGGTGGGGTTTGGCATTGGTTTGGTATGGTTTGGTGTTTTGGCTTGGTGGGGTTTGGCATTGGTTTTGTATGGTTTGGTGTTGTGGCTTGGTGGGGGTTTGGCATTGGTTTGGTATGGTTTGGTGTTGTGGCTTGGTGGGGTTTGGCATTGGTTTGGTATGGTTTGATCCGGTTTCAGTTTTGGTTTTTGGTTTTGTTTGGCATTTGTTTGGTATAGTTTGGTTTTGTTTGATTTTGTTTTGGTTTTGATTTTGGGTTGGTTTAGTCAGATTTTGGGTTCTGATATGGTTTTGTTCTGGTTTTAGTTTGATTTGGATTGGTTTAGTCTGATTTGGGTTTTGATATGGTTTGTTCTGGTTTTAGTTTGGTTTGGATTGGTTTAGTCTGATTTGGGTTTTGATATGGTTTGTTCTGGTTTTGGTTTGGTTTGGATTGGTTTAGTCTGATTTTGGGTTTTGATATGGTTTGTTCTGGTTTTAGTTTGGTTTGGATTGGTTTAGTCTAAATTTTGGGTTTGATAATGGTTTTGTTCTGGTTTTAGTTTGGTTTGGATTGGGTTTAGTCTGGTTTTGGTTTTGATATGGTTTGTTCTGGTTTTGGTTTGGTTTGGTTTGAGTTGGATTGTTTCAGGGTTTGGTTTGGTTTAGTATGGTTTGGTTAGATACGCTTTGTTTTTGGTCTTGATTGGTTAAGTTTTGTTTTTATTTTCATTGTGTTGGGGTTTTTTTTCCCCTTGGGTAGCTAGCTTTCTTTTAGGAGGCTGTATCAACGTTAGCTGTTCTTTTGTTCCGTACTTGCTGGTATGAGTAACATTCAGGTTTAACGTCGACGCCCAACTGGTTGACGTGGTCGACAGGGGTATCCATCCTAGGAAAGGGAAGTGTGTGTGTGCGCGAGCGTACACACACACACACACACACACACACACACACACACACACACACACAGAGGTAAACGCTTGCAGGCAGGCAAGATGTTTTGATTTCCCACGGTTTTTTGGGTTGTTGTTGTTTTTTTATTCTCCAGGGAGGGTAATTATGGGAACAGAAGTGGAAAATACAAAATACAAATACGCAAGCCGACCGGTATGTAGCTGAAGTACAATTCCATGTCATGCCCACTCAACCGTGCTATAATAATGGCTTTGAGTACTTGTCCTTTGTGCATACTTACTACAGCAGTTTTCTTACACCACCGCCGCCACTAGTTTTCTTATCTCCTTGTTATGCCCGCTGTTTTATACACAGTTTATGGCTGTGCTTGTAGGCGCCATGCCAGAGTCAGGTGAAGCGTTGGACTTGTGTGATCTAGTGTTCACCAGTGATCAGGGTTCGAGGCCTGGCATGGTCTTGTTGTCGTCCTGTGCGTATGTGTGTGTGTGTGTGCTTGTACTAGTAAGTGTGCGTGTGTGTGGGGGGTGGGGGGTGGGGGGGGGAGTGTGGATGGGGTTAGCCGTGGAAGCTGCGATATGTAGCCTGGAAATGAGTGTGTGGAGGATGGGGGAGGGGGGGGGGGCGGGCTGCAGGGTAATGTGTGTGTTTGTGTGTGTGTGTGTGTGTGTGTTGGTGCTCATGTACGCTTATGTGTGTTTGATTGTGCTTTCATATTTGTGAAACTGCATGTTTGTTGCATATCTGTTATGCATGTGTGTGTGTGTGTGTGTGTGTGTGTGTGTGTGTGTGTGTGTGTGTGAATGTGTGGCTGCATGTTTTACATTTATTTGCTTATTTATCATCATCATGTGTGTGTGTGTGTGTGTGTGTGTGTGTGTGTGTGTGTGTGTGCGCGCGCGCGCTTACAGTTAACTTCATCAAACTTTTGCGCCTTATAAATATCATTATTAATAGTAGTAGTATTTTTATGTATTTATCTTTTCTTTTTTTTTCTCTCTCGAGGCCTGACTAAGCTCGTTGGGTTACGCTGCTGGTCAGGCATCTGCTTGACAGATGTGGTGTAGCGTATATGGATTTGACGCTTCCTGGAGCTACTGATACTGATGCTGATGTACTTCACTTCAGTTCCCCCCCCGCCCGCCCGCGCCCCCCCCCCCCACTCCAACCCCCCACTCCATCCAGGTGTGAACGGGGTACCTGACTTAGGGTGGGAGAAGGGTTCAAACGGCGGAAGGAGAGGACTGGGCCCCGCCTGCCTTCCTATGACCCGAAACTTTGATGCAGTGTTCGAATTCACTGACCCGATTGCCGTTAAAGGCATTGGGACCTGTTTAACCTTATACCTTTTTTATGGTAGGTTCTCAAGGCGTTGACAATTTTATTTTAACTCTTTCCATACGAACGGCGAAAGAGACGACGTTAACAGTGTTTCACCCCAATTACCATCATCAAAATATTGCAAGCGGAAGGCTCTTATACTGAAGAGGTGAATGTTGACAAAGAATACCACAATTCTGACGACGGAAGCTACAGGTTGGGTCATTCAGACACCCACTGGACATCCGAGGGGTCTGTGTAGAGGAGAAGAGAGGACTGGCCGTACTGAGTGAGTTAAGCTTATGCGTGGGCCAGACGTCTTGCTGCTTTTTGTTGTGTTTTGTTTTGTGTTCCCCCCCCCTTTTTTTTTTTTTTTAGCAAAGCAGATGCGGTGTAGCGTATATGGATCAGTTCGATTTGGGAGGGAGGCAAGGTGGCAGAATGGTTAGACACTTTTCTGGCCAAAACAGTGTCCGTGAGGGTCTGGGTTCGAATCCCTCCCCTCTCTCTCACCCTTTCTCCCAAGTCTGACTGTAAAATTAAACTGAGCGTCTAGTCGTTCGGATTAGACGATAAACTGAGGTTCCGAGAGCAGCACGCTCTTGAAAAAGAACCCATGGCAACAAAAGTGTTGTCCTCTGGCAAAATCCTGTGAAAAGAAATCCTTTCTGATTATATATGCTTGCTGTGATTTTTGTTGCTGGATGTGCTTTTTTGCGTTGGTGATACCTGGTTCCCTGGTGTTCATTTTGGACAGTGGTGAATGTGGGGTGCTTTGTTTTGCTGTGATTTGCACCTGTGGGATTTGAGACTGTGATGGCGCCTGTGTCAACTTACACACACACACACACACACACACACACACACACACACACACACACACATATATATATATATATATATATGTATGTGTGTGTGTGTGTGTGTGTGTGTGTGTGTGTGCGCGCGCGCGTGTGTGTGTATACATGCATATATGTGTGTGTGTATATGTATATGTATGTATTTCCTGACACAAAACGCAGGTACATAGAATTCATGTCATGTTGATATCTTTTCACAGTCTCAGCAGCCAAGGCGTTCAGATAGGCAGAGAGATTGATACCAGATTTATGAAGGGTGTCTGTGTCTAGAAAGAAGAATCCAAGCATTCGAAACCAAGTACTACACATCTCCTGCAAGGAGCACAAGACCAATGACTATGTGCGTAACCTGGTCAGCAACCTTGTTGGGCCCCAAGAACCACTGCTGGCGACTGTCAAACGACGGAAGATGGCATGGTTTGGTCACGTCATACGACATAACACCCTCTCCAAAACCATCCTGCAAGGGACTGTAGAGGGAGGGCGCAGACGGGGGCGGCAGAGAAAGAGCTGGTCCGACAACGTCAAGGAATGGACCAAAATGACGATGCCAGATCTCCTCATGACAGCTGCCAACAGAACGGCGTGGCGAGCTATGACATCTTCCTCATGTCCCCCCCCCCCCCAACGACCCCAGCGGTCGAGGGAATGAGGGGGGGTCTGTGTCTGGGAATCGAACTCACAGCGTTCGGACTACGGGCTTTGGGACTCAAGCAATGTGAACTGAGCTGAGCTAAACTGAACCCACGTTCAAATTCTGTCATCAGCGCCGTCCGGAGAGTATGTGGGAGATAACGCCTGCTTGTCGGGCAGAGATAGCAGCAACGGAGTTGATTCCCTTCGTTAGTGTGTCTGTCGTGCAGTGGGTGGTGGTGGAGGTGGTGGTATACACACACACACACACACACACACACACACACACAAGATGTGTTTATTTCTCAAGTTTTTCGTTGCTTTCAGGGAGGATATGGGAACAGAAGTGGAAGTACAAATACAAGCCGACCCTTTTGTAGTGGAAGCACAAACCCGTGCCATGCCCAATCAGCCGTAACATAAATGGCTGATTACTTGTCATTTGCTTATGCACGCGTGACATGAGGTGCATGCCCATAGAGCAGGTCCTCACAGACAGCCACGCTCACAGACACACAAAGGAAGAGTTCTGGATCAGCAAAGTCAGGACGCTCTATCCTCAAGGCCTCAGCACTCTCTCATTCTCAGGACAGGTCAGGGAGGGGAGAGAGAGAGGGAGAAAAGGCAGGGGGTAGGAAAAAGGGAGGGGGGGTTGGGATGGGGCGGCGGGGAAAAAAAGGGGGGGGGGGGGTTGAAGGAAGACGAACTGGACGCAGTCTGAATTTGACGTCATTGTAGATATACGTCATCGTAGTGATGACGTGTTTCTGTAATACGTCACTTTCATTCACAGGCGTTGAGGAAGGCAAGTGCCGAAATATTTGCTGTCGGACAGTGTTGTTGCTTTTTGCTTTCTTTTTTATCATCTCTCTCTCTCTCTCTCTCTCTCTCTCTCTCTCTATATATATATATATATATATATATATATATATGCGTGTTTACTTCAGTTTAACGTCTGTTCAATATAAGTGTTTTTAGAGGGAAAGGAGTAAAGTAGTGGATAAAGGAAAGGGAATGCATGTGAATATTAGTTTTAAAAAGTGTTCATGTTATGTATCAGAGGAAAAGTATATTATAAGAAAAAATTCTAAAGAGATTGCAGTGCGTATTGAATGAGGTGTCGTGGGTAGGAGAATATGTATATGCATATCAACAAGTATTAACATGCAAAAATGTAAAACATTCTAAGCAAAGAATAATCATTCAAAATCTTTTCAGTGGCTCATGAAATATTGGAAGAAAAGTCCTCCAATGACTGTAGCCCAGTGGTCTGCTCCATCTTCAGGATTGGGGTGGATCTCATGGTGCCAGTTATGTATGGCACGCTGAGCTTGGTTCTGTATCTTGTTGAGATGGTCGAGGTTAGACTTTGCAGCTGATGCCCATGCTGATGCCCCGTCCTCAACTACAGGTCGGACTCTCCCCGATACTTTTTCACTTTACATTTGTGTTCAGTTTGTGGTTGACTGATTTTTTTTTTTTTTTTTTTTGATTTTTTTTTTTTTAAGGTTTTCTGGGTATGTTTCTGCTAGTTCGAATGAACACGAGGGAAAGAAAAAAAGATGTAAAAGGCGCTAGATTTTTTGTTTGTTTGTTGTTGTTTTTTGTTGTTGTTGTTGTTTTTAGGTTCTGTTGGTGTGTGTGTATGTGTGTGTGTGTGTGTGTGTGTGTGTGTGTGTGTGTGTGTGTGTGTGTGTGTGTGTGTGTGTGTGTGTGAGTAAAACAAGGGAACTAACTATGACAAACTACAACGCTTTACTGTTCAAACTTATTCGATTGCCTCCCTTAGCTTTTCAGTGTTTCTGCGGCCGATTTACTTGGTCAGTGACTACGAGTTCAGCTACTGCTGCTACTTCTACTACTGGTGGTGGTGGTGGTGGTGCTGCTGCTGCTGCTTCTACTACTATTTTGCTGCTGCTGCTGCTGCTGCTGCTAAATACTACAGTGACGCAACTTCTACCACTCCTACCATCTGCAGAAATAGATCGAACAGTTATGCACATGAATTGACGACTCCGTCTTTTTTAAAATTTAATTTTTTTTTTTTTTTTATTGATACTGATTTAATGTGGGCTTCCTTGTAGACAGCATAAATTTCCTAGTGAGGATTTGGAGGCGGGGGGTGGGGGTGGGTGGGAGGGGGGGACAACTTTGTTCGTTTTACAGTGGGAAGGGGTGTACCGGGAAGGAGGGAGGGAGAGCCGGGGGAAGGGGGGGGGGGGGGGGGCGAACTGGGGCAATGGATGACACTGCTTGCCTGACACTCAGCAGTCCTCTCTCTGTGTGTCTCTCTGTCTCTGTCTCTGTCTCTCAGTGTCTGTCTCTCTGTCTCTCTCTCTCTCTCTCTCTCTCTCTCTCTCTCTCTCTGTACCTATTTTGTTACTAGAGCTTTACATTAGACATTACGTGTTCTGTGTTCAGTTCTCTCTCTCTCTCTCTCTCTCTTCTCTCTCTCTCTCTCTGTCTGTCTGTCTCACTCTCTGTCTTTATAGTTGCATGTCTGATCTGTTTACCTCAGTCTGTCTGTATGTCTTTGTCTACAGATCTCCTTCTTACACTGTCTCTTTGTCTACCCTCTCTTGTCAGTCTGTCTGTATGTCTTTGTCTACAGATCTCCTTCTTACACTGTCTCTTTGTCTACCCTGTCTTGTCAGTCTGTCTGTATGTCTTTGTCTACAGATCTCCCTCTTACACTGTCTCTTTGTCTACCCTGTCTTGTCAGTCTGTGTGTATGTCTTTGTCTACAGATCTCCCTCTTACACTGTCTCTTTGTCTACCCTCTCTTGTCAGTCTGTCTGTATGTCTTTGTCTACAGATCTCCTTCTTACACTGTCTCTTTGTCCACCCTGTCTTGTCAGTCTGTCTGTACGTCTTTGTCTACAGATCACCTTCTTACACTGTCTCTTTGTCCACCCTGTCTTGTCAGTCTGTCTGTATGTCTTTGTCTACAGATCTCCTTCTTACACTGTCTCTTTGTCCACCCTGTCTTGTCAGTCTGTCTGTATGTCTTTGTCTACAGATCTCCGTCTTACA
>NC_134890.1:21806681-21811681 GCF_041734735.1 Babylonia areolata | reverse complement strand
GTTTCCAAGTTTGTGTGTGCCGACGGAGTATATATATTTTTTGTGTGGGACAAGAAATCATGGATCGTTACGGGCCCACGTTTCGCGGGATAAGCCCGTGCAGTCAATGCAAGGAGAAAATCAAGCGTCGGACCGATTGGAATGGAGTCATGCAAGATTTGTTCGGGATTGGTAAGTAAAGAGAGCTATGATTTACCGATCACTTGTCTCAGCTATAAAGAAGGCTTGTTCAAAACCTCGTCTGGGTTTTATCGTCTGTCTGACAAGGGAG
Source organism: Babylonia areolata (assembly GCF_041734735.1). Lineage (NCBI taxonomy): Eukaryota > Metazoa > Mollusca > Gastropoda > Neogastropoda > Buccinidae > Babylonia > Babylonia areolata. Next base: position 21,811,410 of record NC_134890.1, on the reverse strand, counting down.
AGAATGAGATGTATTGTGTAGGTACTGTTACTGCTACCAAAGCCCAGCTGATAAATTTTGTGTCGAAAGGTAAGCTGACAATGAATTGTCAGCGCTCTGTGATAGTCTATAATTTAAGTCGTCAGACGAGATAACATATGACAAATGTTTACTGCTATCGACAGTGGAGTGCGATTCCAATTATGACCGTTATCGCAACGAGTAACAAGAAGCAACTTTCGCAACAAGGGTGGGGTAGCTGTGTATTGTGGAAAGGATAGTCTATACCTTTGCCGGTAAAGCGCGTGCTGTGTTATTGATCTGTTGCTACTGTAGGTTTTATACACTGTGCCAGCAGCTTGGAGTTTTCACTGTTGTAGTTGACTCGGCGAACTCTCGACGGATTTGATTATCGCCCTGGTGCAGGATACTCTCTCAATCTGTTTCTGTCTGTCTGTTTGTTTGTCTCTCAGCCTCTCTCTCAGTTTGTTTATCTGTGTGTGTGTGTGTGTGTGTGTGTGTGTGTGTGTGTGTGTGTCTCCCTCTTTCTCTTTCTGTGCATGATTCTCTCTCTCTCTCTCTCTCTCTCTCTCTCTCTCTCTCTCTCTCTCTCTCTCTCTCTCTCTCATTCCCTCTTTCTCTCTAAGCGTGATGTATATATATATATATATATATATATATGTATATATATATATATATATGTGTGTGTGTGTGTGTGTGTGTTTAAGTGTATGTATGTATGTGTGTGAAATAGAAAGTGAGAGAGAGAGAGAGACCCTCACCCTCAGTAAAGCTTTCCACGATCCTCAACAAAGTAATGATTATGTCATCATCCATGCATATTTCCCAATATATACATTCTTGACGTGGATTACTGGGGTCTTTAGCACGCCTATTTCATCCCTTGTATATACACATGTACACACATGAAAGGGACTTAAGGTACTGTTGTAGGTCTGCACTCCCGGGCTGTTGACACGGGAGATCGGGAAAAGCTCGATCTACCTTTGTCCTTTCGATCAAGTGCTTCCGTGGAATTAGAACTCAACACCTTGGGATCGAAACGCTGATTTATTTTAATTGTGTGTATGTCACGTTCTCTCTTGTCTGTCGGTCTATCCATGTGCGTGCGCGGACATGTGTGTGTTGGGGAGAGTGGAGGGGGAGGGATGGGTGTGTGTGTGTGTGTGTGTGTGTGTGTGTGTGTGTGTGTGTGTGTGTGTCCCTTAAATGCTGCACAAAAGAAGCTTGTGAGAAAAAATATAAAAGGCAAGAGAAAAACAAAACAAACAATAAGAAAACTGACACCACTGCCCCCCCACCCCCCCACCACCTGTCCCTCCTTCCCTCTGTCTCTCTCACACCCTTCCTGCATTCTCTTGGTCTTTCGTCCTCCTTCCTTTCCACCTCTACACACCCTCACCCCCTACACACACACACACACACACACACACACACACCCCGCTCTCAGCCATGTGAATTTTTATTTCTTGTTTGTCCTTGCAAATGAAATAACTATATCATATGATATAATTCCATGTAATGTAATGAACTGTCAGTGTAATAATGTAATGTAATAATTACTAATATGCATTCATTATTATTATTATCATTTTTCTTCTTCTTCTTCTTCTTCTTCTTATTATTATTATTATTATTATATATCACTTAAAAACAACATTTGTCTTCATGATGATGGTGATCAGTGGTAATAATGAAGTAGTATGACCATAATCGGTGATTTATAATGATTATGATGATGATGATCATATTCGTCATAATTATGGAGTTATTTATTAGACCTGTTCGTTTAGCTTACCGGTGAAAATCTGGTGTTCGCGTTATGTTGCAGAATAACTGTATGGTGCTATTTTGATGATTGACTTCCTTCATCAGTTATTCCACAGTTGTCACTGGTATTGCTGCTGCTGCTTCTGCTGTTACTGCTGTTGCATTTCATATACGATCACTACTACTACTGCTCGATCTACTACATAGCTAGCACTATCACTGTTGTTGCTGCTGCTGCAAAATACTCAAGAAACGTTTTGGTGTGTGTGTGTGTGTGTGTGTGTGTGTGGAGTGTGCGCGCGCGGGTTTGTGTGTGTGGGTGTGCGCGCGTTTGTGCTTTTGTGTAGACAACACACACACACACACACACACACACACACACAGAGAGAGAGAGAGAGAGAGAGAGAGAGAGGAGAGAGAGAGAGAGAGAGAGAGAGAGAGAGAATATGAGTTCAATTGAGCGGCCCGACGAACACTTGACGCTCCTATTCACACCTTACAATCGATCAGACGGGTCAATAATACATTATATCATTCATTTGAGGATAGAACTTAGCTCCCGGCCTCTCCGCGCGGAGATCAATAGCTGTGCTCTGTTTGAACCCCGATAGACAAGAGTTCCTGCTTTTGTGTAAACATCGCTTGCTTATTTTCACACGCTGAATGCAGTATCGTCGGCATTATATAATATACTTCAAGCGCTGTTTGCACTAGTGTTCCTGTTTCGTCCAGTGAATATTTTTCTTCTTGGTGTAGGAGGAGAAAAGAGATACTCAGGTACAAAGGGATGTGGAGGGGTGGAAGAAGGGGAGTCCTGAGTGTAAACAGAAGAAATACACATTTACAATTATCTAAATAAGGCGATGAGAAATACAATTTCTAGAGTGTTTTTTTTTTCTGCTCGTCATATGCAGCAAAACGTTTACTAACAATTGAAAGAAACATTTGAAAAAAAATGTTTTTTTTTGTTTTTTGTTTGTTTGGTTGTTTTTTGGGGTGTTGTTTTTTTCAGACTGATTCAGTCTCGACAGAGACAAAGACAAAGAGACAGAGAGAGAAACAGATAGACATACAGATTGACAAATATATAGGAGAGTGTGTTTGCTTTTGGTGTGTATGTATGTGGAGGGGGGTGAGTGTGGATGAGTGTGTGTGTGGGGGTGGTTATGTGTTGTGTGTAGGGTGTGTGTGCGTGCGTGCGCGCGCGCGCGCGCGTGTGTGTGTGTTTGTTTCTGAATGTGTTTGTTTCTGAATGTGTTTGTAATTGTGTATGTTGTATGTGGATGTGTTATCTGTGGTGGGTGTGTCTTTAGCGTGTGTGACAGTGGTGTGTGTGTGTGTGTGTGTGTGTGTGTGTGTGTGTGTGTGTGTGTGTGTGTGTGAAGAAAGAACGAATGCGTGCGTGCGTGAAAGAAAGACATGGTTAGAGAGAGAGGCGAGGCAGATTAGCACAGCAGCACCATCTGTCGCGACCTTTCACAGAGCAGAACAAGCCCCGGCAGACGATTAACGGATGAATTAGTGATCGTTATGGTGTCCATTTCGTATCGATCTGTCACGGCTCACTGCCATATCTCGCCCTCATCTCGCTCGTGTGTGTGTGTGTGTGTGTGTGTGCATTTGTGTGTGTTAGTGGTGGTGGTGGTGTGTATGTGTGTATGTGTTTTGGTGTGTGTGTGTGTGTGTAGTGGTCTGTGTCTGTGTCTGTGTCTTTGTGTTTGTGAGCATTCCTGCGTGAGTTCGAGTGTGTGTGTGTGTGTGTGTGTGTGTGTGGCGTGAGGGTGCGGGGATGGGGGTGGAGGGATGTATTTGTGTATATGTGTGTGCGCGTGCAAGTGTGTGTATGTGTGGCTGTGTATATCTGTTAATCTCATTCATAACTGCGTTAACCGATAATTTCCGTCTAGATACCATCTTTTGACAAACTTAAATAAAACAAACAAACAACAACAAAAATGCCGGCAGTGGGACTCGGTTTATTTAATTGAAACCGGTAAGCTAAGGCATGTTTGAAAAATATGGTGATGATAATTGATGATAGTAATAATGATGATGGTAGTTATTATACTATTGAAAATGGTGATGATGATGGTTTAAAACAGTATATTGTTTGGAACATGTCACAATACAACACAGATATCGATGAACTGGGCAACAAGAAAATTTTATATGATGATGATGATGATGATGATTATGATGGTAATAATAATAAAGCGGAATGGTTTGCCCTGTTCCACCATCACGTCCCAAAGTCACGTTTCTTTGCACGGAAGCGGTGCAGTCAGCTCAGTGTTGACGAAAAAAATATTGTGAATCAACACGTGCAGTTGCACTGACCTTGATCTACAATCCGAGATTCCAATGATTTTTTTTTTTTTTTTTTTTTTTTTTTTAAAGCTTTTTTTATGTTTCGCAATTTTCAAGCGTGCAGCTCTCGTTTGCTAAACTTCACTATTTGTGCTGGAGGTTGGGAGCGGGAGCAGGGGGGACGGGGGGTTGGGGGGGGCGGCGGGGGGTGATGCGTGGGTCAAAGGCGTTTGGGGGGTAGCATGCACGAGTTGCATTTTTTTTTTTTAATTATTTTTTCGTGTGTGTTTGTGATTTTTACATGTGGAGTAGCTGATCATTGTAATTTTTTTTATACCCTGTGCGCATACGAACTTGTTCTATTCCAAGCCGATAAAGAGTCTTGATTCTTGAGTCATTTGGTCTACTTTGACGTCAACAAGACAGCAGTTTTTTCATCCTTTCTGTCGCGAAGAGAAGTGGCACAGGTAATCAAGCTGGACAACCAACATGAACAGTGAATGAAAACGCCATCAAAACGAACACCAGAAACCGACTCAATTTTGACAGACTGCCCGGGCTCATGACGTTTAACATCGCGAGAGAAGTGTAGTATATGTTGTACGAATATGACCGCCGCCAGCGATCTTCTTCTTCTTCTTCTGCGTTCGTG
>NC_134890.1:21784181-21804181 GCF_041734735.1 Babylonia areolata | reverse complement strand
GACCGAGGAGAGAGACAAAGAGACCCAGAGGGTTGTGTTATCAATGCATAAAGAAAGCATTTTCCGGTTCGAAAGAGGCCGAAATTTCGGAACATGCTTACAAACGTTTAACTAGCTTCAACGTTCTAAGCATTCAACATTTCATTGGACATTTCAGAGCGCGGAAAGAAATACATACGGCACTATATTTCAAGCGGACAAGTAATTTCATGGCATGGAATTTTACAGCGTGCAAATAATTCAGCGGCATGCAATTTCATTATTTGTTTTCCACATAAATGATCAAAGCGTGTATTTTCTTTTTATTTGACATACACTTTTGCAGTAAACAGAAGTGATAAATTACGCGCAGTATGATAAGAAGAAGCAAAGTAAACAACAACAACAACAAAAATCAATTGACACGTGTGTAATATAATTCATACAGGGTCCCTAAAAACAGGATTATTACACATTGTGACTTTTAGTAAGGAATATAAGTTTGACAAGATAACCAAACAATGGAAAACAGCAAGAAAACGTTTGTGTCCCTGGAAAACAACAAAAGAGTTTGGTACAAGTTTACAAGAATATGTGTGTTTTTGTTTTGTTTTTTTGCTTTGTTTTTTAATTATATAGTTTTGGGTTGGACTGAGTTGAAAGACACCGCAAAGGAGCATATTGTTGCGGGCCATGCTCGGAGAAACAAAGACATCTTTTCTTCTATGGAGTGCACCAAGTCTAAGTGCTTGGGAGAGAACCCCACTTTCCTGCCCCAAGGCATGTCATTTCGTACATCCGTCTTAAAAGGGTTCCAATTTGGGTGGACGTTCAAACTGATTGTTTAAGTATGGACGGGTGGTGGTGGGGGTGACAGGTGTGTGTGTGTGTGTGTGTGTGTGTGTGTGTGTGTGTGTTAGGGATAGCAGAGGAAGAAGGCAGAAAGTTTCCGTTGTTCTTCCTCAGTATTGTTGTTTATTTTTCCTGCTTCATTTCCATCCTTTTCCAAATCTCGTTTCAGCATTATTTAAGTCATTATCTTATTATATTCATAATAACCCCCCCCCCCCCCGCCCCCCCCATATATAGATGCATGGATAATATTGACATATATACTTTATATGTAGTTTCCATGTGCCAGTCGATTGGATGATTGCAGCGTCGTCCTTAAAAATGTCGTCATCGTCCTTTCAACAGAAATTGTTTACATACATATCCCACTCTTTCTCTATCTTTCTTCTTCTGTGTATAAGTCAGTCTGTCCTTCTGTTTGTCTGTCTTTCAATCTGTCTGCTTTTCTGTCTGTCTGCCTGTCTCTGTCATATTTTGTGTGTGTTCGTCAGGACTGCCTCTTCCAAAGTGCCTCACTTACATCAGTAGACAGGTTTCATATAATTTGCGCGCCACACTGAATAATGTTTACATTTCTCAGGTTTCACATATAATGAACTATATGGTTCACTTAATAAGCTCAACCACGTAAGAAAAGTAAACGGTTTCAGAGAGAGAGAGAGAAAGAGAAGAATGTTGCATACTGTTCAGATATATCTGAGATGTCTGTACGCGTAAAAAGAAATATGAAATAAAGGACAGCTTCTCTCCTGTCTTGTTTTGTTTATCAACGTTTAACTTCCTCAACGATCCGTTGTTCATGTGGAGGAGTAACATTATTTTGCAGATCAAAGTCTTCTTTGTGGGTGGTAACCTAATGTACCTCATAAGCGTAATACTGGTATAAAATATATAGAACTTAATTCCTTTAAAAGCTACCGGCATAAAAATGTAACTTTACAAAAATTAGGTGATATACTCTATCTTGAGCTACTGACATAAAAGTGTAACGTGACGTAATGTCTGATTGCCATTGTAAACCATACAAGTGGAGGTAGTGTATAGGCATACATGTATGATAAATAGCGTGTGAACTGTGTTACAGTGGTTGGAGTTCGTATCCCCTCACTGTCGAAGAAGATATATAGATATAGATATAGATCGTGATAATCTAGGGAGAGCTGGACAGTACTTCAGAGAAGAAGCCCCCCCCCCTCAGTCAAGTGTTTCGGCCCTTATATATATATATATATATATGCATGGCGCCATTTCCGCCCTGATCGTAGGTAGGTATACTGTCGGTTGTACATTGTCACGGTGGACGATCATCAAGATGGCGGTTCTCTCAAGCGGAAAGAATGACAAAAGAGTGCCCTGTTACTGTCATTACCTTTAAGAGCCCATCCGACAGCACAGGACTGAATCGGGACGAGTTTTCCCAACGGCGTCGCCTATTCCGCCCTTTTGAGTTCAGATGGGTTTTGTGGATCGTTTGGGAAAACGTTGCTTTCGTTCTTAGAAAGTGAAGTTTACCTTGCTTTCTTGAATAAAAAGAAAAAAAAGGGGAATTGTCCAAAGTAGTGGTTGATTTATTTTCTGGGGCTAAAAGGCTGAAACCGACTTCTTGTCGTTATTCATTTTTGTTTTCTTTATATTGTGCGAAAAAAAAAACCCACAAAAAACAAAACAAAACAAAACAAAACAAACAAAAAACCCACTAAAAGACATGTTCCCTCTTAATGATTACAGTCATAAACCACGACATTTAATGTTTGAATATTTTGCTCTCTTTCTCACTGCCCTTGGCCTGGGCGTAAAAAGCATATGCGTGTGATTATTCCTTTTCTCTCATCAATCAAAATGTTCTTGTCTGTCTATCCCTTTTTCTCTATACATATGTCTGTCTGTCTGTCTGTTTCTCTCTCTGTGTCTCTCCGTCTCTCTCTCTCTCTCTCTCTCTCTCTCTCTCTCTCTCTCTCTGTCTTCTGTCTCTCTCCTCTCTCTCTCTCTTATTCACACACATACATACAGACACACGCGCCCGCACACACGAACAGACATATCAGTTATAAAGCACTTTTATATAAACATCTTGATCAAACACGAAGAAAGAACGAAACCTTTATTTATGGAGTTTGCAAGTCAGCAGAGATGGACCTTTCCCGTTCACACGTTAAGATTGTAATGATACCGAGTATTTTATTCAGCGCGAAAAGAAAAGGAAAAAAAAGGAAAGTAAAGAAATAAAAGGATGCATTTTATTTTGCATGCAAACGTGCCGAACGTTGAGAAGAAAAGGATGGTTGAAAAAGCACTTCTTTCTCTGTCTCTGCCTATGTCTGTCTGTCTCTCTCTCAGACACACACACACACACACAGACATACACGTGCGCGCTCACAAACACAAACTAGAATAATGAACACACACACACACACACACAACTTGGTGATACACAAGTTCACCTCTCCACCCCACCCACCCCACACACAGACACGTTGAAAAGATATTCAGTTCCACACAGACCCTACCCCCTCAGTCATGCAGACACGCAGTGTTAAAAAAAAAAAAATGTAAAAAATAAAACTTTTTTTTTTTTTTTTAAATTCCAGTCCCTCACTTTGAATAAGAGGAGCGCCCTCTCACCCCTTGTACAATTTCCCAACCTTGTATACACGCCATGATCAAGTTCTCCTATACATGAATTCCAAAACGCGGTGTAGCAGCTCATTCTGATCCCCGTTTTGTTTACACAAGTGAGTCTATGTTTTAACCCGGTGTTCGATTGTCTGTGTGTGTGTCCGTGTGTCTGTGTGTCCGTGGTAAACTTTAACATTGACATTTTCTCTGCAAATACTTTGTCAGTTGACACCAAATTTGGCATAAAAATAGGAAAAATTCAGTTCTTTCCAGTCATCTTGTTTAAAACAATATTGCACCTCTGGGATGGGCACAAAAAAATTAAAAAAGAAGCCTAATTATATGTAAACTGCATTTACTGTTATATATATATATATATATATATATATATATATATATATTGTATTCTCTAAACTTGGCACTTTGACCTCTTATTCTGACACAACAACAAGAGGAGTCATTATTATCATTTTTTGTTCAAACAAGAACTTCTTTTGCTAAGCATGGAATTTTTATTTATTTTGCAAACGTTTTGGGGCAGATAGTAAAAAAGGGAAATTACTCTGTAATTAATGCTAGGGGACTTAATTTATCACAAGTGAGTCTTGAAGGCCTTGCCTCTTTTTTTTTTTGTTTGTTTGTTTGTTTGTTTTTTGTTGTTGTTTTTTAACCCAAGGGTAAAATCTGCCTTGCCCAGATTAAGCTCAAGGTCTATAACTGTAGACTAGCCTTGATTGATCCCTCGGGGGATAAACTTTAACTGATCATAACTTACACCCCCCCGCACCCACCTAATTTGGATTTTAGCCCTCGTCGCCCCCTCGTAATGGTTAATAGATTCTTGACAGGCTGGGAATGACCTGATGGGCATAAGATCGAATCAATATCCATGATAGAATCTTCTTCGTTCGTGGGCTGCTACTCCCACGTTCATTCGTATGTAAACGAGTGGGTTTGTACGTGTAGGACCGTTTTTTCCCCGCCATGTAGACAGCCATACTCTGTTTTCGGGGGAGATAGAATCAAGATAGACTGTCAGAGTAGAATCCCTCACGTTGGCATCTTTTGAGATGTAATGGAAGGGTTGCGGATCAGTGAAGGCAAGCCCGGTGACGAAGGCTAAACCGCCCCTTCAATTATTTGATAGCTTGATTAAGCCCGAAGGGAAAATTGTCAACTGCGGTTGCTGGACGGGGTCGTGTGATCTTTACTATCCACAAATGACCCCGTGGGTCATTCGAAGCCAGCCAGAAAAAATCACCCGGGGGGAAAAGAAACTGTGTGTCTCTCTGTCTCTCTGTCCCTCTGTCTCTGTCTGTCTGTCTCACTCTCTCTGTCTCTGTCTCTCTCTCTCTCTGTCTCTCTCTCTCTCTCTCTCTCTCTCCCGTTTCCATGCGGACAACAAATGTTTGGCAAACGTCTGTTTGATTATGACTAGCAGCTCGGAAGATTGCGTTCGTTCCGCCTCAGAACGTGTGTCACGTTTCATTTATGATCGGGCAGGACTTGAATGGGGGTGGGGGTGGGAAGTGTGTGTGGGGGGAAGGGGGGAGAGGGGAGAAGGGTGATCGGAGAACGGAAATGCCGTTCCGTGGCAGTTTTTATTCATTTACTTTTTACGTTGTTTTTTTTTTTTTTTTCGGGAGGGGCTGAGGTGTGGATAGAATGCGAGATATGGTGGTGTGGGGGATGAGGGTGAGCGGGATGTTTGTGTGTGTGTGTGTGTGTGTGTGTGTGTGTGTGTGTGTGTGTGTGTGTGTGCGCGTGTGTGTGTGCGTGTGTATGTGTGTGTGTGTGTGTGTGTGTGTTTTAGCCCTCTCACTATGTGTCTCTATATCTCTATCTCTGACTCTGTCACTCTCTCTCTCGACCCCCCCCCCCCCTCTCTCTCCTCTCTCTTCCTCTGTCCATTTTGTGAGCGAGCGCGCACGTACGCACACACATACAAACGCATATGCATACATACGATATATAAAGGCTGTCCACTGTGTCAGTGGCCCGACATAGCAAGGCGGGACCCAGTCTTTTCCACTTGCCGTTTATACCTTCCCCAACCGAGGTCAGGTGCCAGTTGCATTGCTTGGTTCTAACTTTTTTGACAGTTACACGTGACTAAATAAATACCTGCGTTGACCGAACTGCGCCATTGGTCAGTTCCATACTACACACAGTTAGTAGCGGGTTACGACCATACCAGGCTCATCCGCCCGAGCAGTGCAACTGGCTCCCCATTTGCACACGTGTGGATGGGTGGAGTGAGGGAAATCGGAGTAAAGCGCCTTTTCCCATGGGCACACCACCATGCCGAAACAGTACCCCGAACCCCGATGTGATGACTGATGAACAGAACACTGGATCTGAAGTCTAGCGCATACTCGATTTTACCACGGCACCACCTTAACGAATCTATCATCAATACAGACTAAAATAAATAAATAAATGAATAAATCAGTATCAGTATCAGTAGCTCAAGGAGGCGTCAGTGCGTTCGGACAAATCCATATACGCTACACAACGTGCTTAGTCAGGCCTTGAGAAAAAAAAGTAAAAACAAATAAATAAATAAAAATAAAATAAAATAAATGAAAATAAATAAATAAATAAAATAATAATATTTTTAAAAAGATAATTAAAAAAAATAAATAAATAAAATAAAATGAGTAATGAATAAATAAATGAACAAATAAATAGATAAAATGACAGGGATTTAACGGGTTCTTGACTGTTGGATTGTACCTGGTATAACTGTGGTGTAACAATTGCGACGTGTTCCAAACGAAAAAAAAAAAAAAAAAGTATACCAACAGGTTGGACGACAAAACGAAAACGTCCACCAACTAGTAAGTTGGCTTTCAGAGTTGGCAGCAACAGTCATGAACGTGTATAATTATTGCAAATAGAAAGATATAAATAGAAAGTCAGTGAGCAACCCGAGTCTCCACACGACGGCTGTCGTAGAAGACCTGGAGTTTTTTTGTTGTTGTTTTTTTTTTGTTGTTGTTTTCTGTTTTTTAGTGCAGTCCATTGCATTGTCTGCAGGTATTGACAAAGCGGCAATACCAGACCCACCTGCATGAGAATATAAATGAAACATAGAGCTTCTCTCTCTCTCTCTCTCTCTCTCTCTCTCTCTCTCTCTCTCTCTCTCTCTCTTCTGATACTCTGTTGGGTTGTGGATTTTTTTTCCCTTACAGAATGAAATTCTTAGATTTCTTTGACATGACACGCGGAATGCGTTTGTTGGATTTTTACTGCTGTTGTTGTTGTTGTTGCTGCCGTGTGTGATTTTTTTTTTTCTGAATGAATAAGATTATGATTTCGTGGACATTGACACACGGTATGTAGTTTTGTGTATGCGATTGGGTGTGCGTGTGTGTGTGCACGCGCGCGCATGTACGCGCGTGTGTGTGTGTACGTTTGATTTTGTTTTTCAATAGGAAGAAGGTTCTTATTTCGTGGGCATGATACATGGAATGCAGCTTTTATTTGTCTGTATTATTGTATTTTTTGTATGAATTAAATTATTTTGTATTCATTGACGACCTCAGGAAATATGGCTGATCGCTCTGCGAAGACTGATTGCTTTTCCTTTTTTTTCCCCTCGATATACTTTCTTTTCTTTTTTTTTCTTTTTTTTCTTTTTTTCTTCTTTTCCTTTATTCCGACTTCTGCTTTGCATGGCGTGCATTTGGTGTTTAAGTCGTGCAGGGAATACGGAGCAGACGATCAACTTGAAGGTGTTGGGGGTCATTTCTTCTGGCGTAACGTGTCCCGTTCTTGTGGGGGGAGGGGGGGGGAGGAAGGGGGGGGGGAGACGATTGGATTCCAAGGAACATGTTTGAGTCTTATTATGAGTTTGTGTTGAAGAGAGAGATGTTGGGGAAGGTGGGGGAGGGATGGGGTAGGGCGGAAGATAGAGGGGAGTTTCAGTTTTCAGTTTCAGTAGCACAAGGAGGCGTCACTGCGTTCGGACAAGTCCATATACGCTACACCACATCTGCCAAGCAGATGCCTGACCAGCAGCGTAACCCAACGCGCTTAGAGGGGAGGGTATGGTGACTGCGTGTGATATTGCGTGTTTGTTTGTGTGTGTTTGTGTGTGTGTGTGTGTGTTCTACAGTCACCATACAGTCCGATTCCGGGTAGTTTGCAGCAACAGTGAGTCTTTCCATTGATTCAATTTTCCTCTGTCATCTACATTCTCTCTGTTGGTCCGTCTGTATTTGCGTACCGACGCACACACACACGCGCGCGCACACACACACACACACACACACACACACACACACACAGGGGAAGATTTGCAAACACTCCTAGAGAAGAGAGATTATGCAATATGTGTGAAGTGTCAAAGATGAATTCCATTTCTTAGATACGTGTATTTCACTTGATAATTTGCGAAACCATCCAGTTCCGACTGTACAACAGTATAATCATATATATCAGATGTGATCATTAGAAAGATGCAAGACAATATCCTGAAACCAAGTGACATATTCAACTGCGATGGCTGTTAAACACACACACACACACACACACACACACACACACACACACAGACACACACACACACACACACACACACACACACACACACACACACACACACACACACACACACACACACACACACCAAAATTCAATATGTATTTCATTGCATGCGTCTTGGATGACCGTTTCTTTCTTTGTTCCTGTTGGTCTATTGTTGTGTCTATTAATCCTTAAGGATTTCATGACAACAAATGAAGTCGAGTCGAGTCACACACACACACACACACACACACACACACACACACAGAGAGAGAGAGAGAGAGAGAGAGAGAGAGAGAGAGGAAAAGAGACACTAAACCAGAGCAATAAGTCATAACAAAGCCAGGTTAGCAATTTGGGAGATGGATTTCACTGTAAATACCACACTATGTATTTTCCACCCTCACAACCCCCTTTGCCTGAACCCTACCCTACTAACACACACCTTGTTGTGTTAGAAGGGATTTAGGAGTCAGCCCGGGCCCAGCACTACCCAACACTCTGGTGGCAGGGTAGCACCACCGCCGCCGCCGATGACAATTCAAAAGGCTGGTAGCAGCGTCGGCGATCCAACTGATAACGTCTTGTCGCCCTGTGTGAAGAGGGCCTATCGTGTGTCACGTGCTGAAAGAGAGAGGGGCGAGGCAGGAGAGAGAGAAAGAGAGAGGGAGATAGGTAGGGGGTATGGTGGAGAGTGAGTATTCTGTGTGTGTGTGTGTGTGTGTGTGTGTGTAACCGCTCAACTGTGACTGACACCTTCTTTCGATTCGCCAAGAAGTCTTACCTCTGGGTTGGCTGTGTTTGTTTTCTTGTTCTTTTTTGTGCATGTGGATTTATAAGGAATTCGTGTGTGTGTGTGTGTGTGTGTGTGTGTGTGTGTGTGTGTGTGTGTGTGTGTAAGATGGCGTGGATGGTAACTTTTAATCTGTTAAGTTTATCATCTGAATTGTTGACGAATCATGGTATCCGTAGAAAGAATATATTACTGGTTAGAATTTATTTCATTTTTGTTTTAATTGAGATTTGATTGTGTTCTCCATTGAACAGTTAAAAAGATCACAACTGATATTCCATGGGGCAACACATACAAAATGATAGACACAACAGAAAAACCAATGACAAAAACGAAAGTTTATAATTATGTACATGGTAGTTGTATACATGTAGGTATAGATGTTTTGACAGACAGACAGAGAGGTAAACAGAGTTGTGGATTTTTCCTTGCTGTCAAAATGTCGACTATTTCCAATTTGTTTTTGCTCCCCCCACCCCCACCCCGCCCCCCATCCCCGTCGTTCCGTCGGTGTCAAATACACATCGTGTGCTTACTTAGGCTTACGTCTATAGAAGGAGTGAGTCTTTCTGCCTTTCCGCCTCTGACATATGTATACATAACTATAAAGCTGTAGCGATCCACCCAGATAACGTTAGCCCGTCGTCAGTGTCACAGTGCGTGAAGACCTATTGTGTTCCACGTGCTGTAGGATTTGGCAAGGCAGGCTGTCGCCACGCCGCTCAGCTGTGGACTGCCACCACACTGGCTGAGTGGGGGGTTATTTGTGGTGATAGAAAATGGGGAGACTGTATTGGGTTTTGTCTGTATTGGAGCGGGTGTTGTTATTTATAAGCCGTCTATGTAGACCTGTGATTTGGCATAGTTACTTCTGTGTGTGTGTGTGTGCTTTGTGTGTGTGTGTGTGTGTGTGTGTGTGTGTGTGTGTAGTCCCTTGTTTTGGCATGATTATTTCTCTCTGTCTGTCTGTGTGTTTCTCAACATGATTATTTCTCTGTGTGTGTGTGTGTGTGTGTGTGTGTGTGTGTGTGTGTTTCTGAACATGATTATTTCTCTCTGTGTGTGTGTGTGTTTCTGAACATGATTATTTCTCTCTGTCTGTGTGTGTGTTTCTGAACATGATTATTTCTCTCTGTCTGTGTGTGCGTTTCTGTGTAGTCTCTTGTTTTGGCGTGATCTCTGCGCATGTGTTTCTGTGTTATCTCGTTTTGTCGGGCATGATTATTTCTGTGTATGTGTGTATTTTATGTGTAAGTTCCAAGTTTGGTCATGATTACTTCTGTGTGTGATTTGTTCTTGTTGTTGTTGTTGTTGTTCACTGTCACTGTTTAGGTGACTTTTTTAATTATTAATACACGTATGAATACACGTATGAATTTACTCTGTCATTCTTCAGATTTTTGTCTGTATTAACCCTTTGACTACCAAACTCGCATTTATGCAGCCCATGTCACTAAAGGGTGACCAGATCATGGGACTGTTATCCATGAGCCTACTGCTCTTAATGTTCGGTGGTACGATTGGCCATATTTTCTACATATCGCAGGGGGAGTTCCCAGCTAATCTTAAATACCATGTTTTATGTGTTTATAGCACAAGGGAATTTTGCACTCTAAATTGACTGGCGATGAAAGGGTTAAATTTGTCTCTGTCGTATTTATCGTGCTCCTCAGACTCTGGATGCTGTTTTGATTGTTTGAGAACCTCGAGTCTTTTCTTGGGAACAAGGTCTCCCCCTCCCTCCCTCTTCTCCACTGATCTGGTTATCACGTCTTCACGAACTGAGCCAATTGGAAAAAAAATACGGAAGATAAAAGTTCACATACTGTCGGTGTATTGCCGCGGTGGGTTTATCGAATCGATAAGATGTCCGAGGTATGGTCAGAGGAATTCCTGGGTGGTCAGGTAGATACATCACCACGAAGGACCTGGATCGCCCATACTGTGATAGGACCATTGGCCAAATTAATCACATACCTACATATCTGTTTGTACTTCCCGATTTATCTGTCAGCGCGTGTATGACCGATAGAAGGACGCAGCTGGCTGTGAAGAAACTTGGAAATTATTGTCTGTTACCAGTGATATAATAGGTTATTGTTGTCTTTGGTCATAAGTAGTGTTGTCTAATTTTCGTTTGCCAGCGCACTACAGGTAGAAGACTCTCTCTCTCTCTCTCTCTCTCTCTCTCTCTCTCTCTCTCTCTCTCTCTCTCTCTCTCTCTCTCTCTCTCTCTCTCTCTCTCTCAATCTGTGTGTGTGTGTGTGTGTGGTCTGACTCACTCTTGTCTGTCTCTATCTCTCCCTCTGTATCTCTGTCTCTCTGTATCGTTCTGTCTTTATCTTTCCTTCCCTCCACCTGTCTCATTTTCTCTCTCTCTCTCTCTCTGTCTCTATTTCTCTCTCTCTGTCTCTCTCTATCTGTCTGTCTCTCTGTTTGTCCGTCTCTCTCTCTCTGTCTCTCTTTCTCTGTCTGTCTCTCTCTTTTCTCTCTCTCTCTCTCTCTCTTTGCTCACGGACAGACACAGCAAGGATGTGAAGAAACGCCTGCTTGGAGAGTAAGGAATGAGCTCAGCACCAGAGAACAAAGCAGTGGCGCGCACACACACACACACACACACACACACACACACACACACACACACATAAACCACACACACACACACACACACACACACACACACACACACACGCACACACACACACACGCACACACACACACACGCACACACACACACACACACACACGCACACACACACACGCACACACACACACACACACACACACACACACACACACACACACACACACACACAGAGTGCTGCAAGAGTCCTGCGTGTCCCGTTCTGCACAGACCTGTACAGACCCGTGATCCTGGCTCTGCCTGATCCGCATAACCACTGGCCCTGTCTCACTCACTCTCCTGTACCACCAGTGTGTAGGATCACCGCTGTGGTGAAACTTCTAGGCATCCAGATGAGCTCAAAACAGCTCACTTCACAGCTATTAGACTTGAAAGGTGGGGATTAGGGGCTGGGTCTCTCTCTCTCTCTCTCTCTCTGTCTCTCTCTGTGTGTGTGTGTGTGTGTGTGTGTGTGTGTGTGTGTGTGTGTGTCCCTCTCGCTTTCTGTTTGTCTGTCCCTTTGTGTGTATGTTTGTCTGTCTGTCTGCCTCTCTCTCCCAGTCTCTGTCTCCCTTTGTCTCTCCCTGTTACTCTGTCTGTCTGTCTGTCTCTCTCTCTCTCTAATTCCCTAATTCCCTTTGTCTTTCCCTCTACCTCTCCCATTGTCTCTGCCTGTTTCACACACATTCTCTCTCTCTCTCACTGTCTGTATCTCCGTCTCTCATTCTGTCTGCCTCTCTGTCTCTCACTCTCTCCTTTTCTCACTCACTGTGGCTCTCTTGTGTGCCTCTCTCTGTCTCTGTCTGTTTGTCTATCTCTGTCAGTGTGTGTGTGTGTGTGTGTGTGTGTGTGTGTGTGTGTGTGTGTGTCTCCCTCCTCCTCCCCCTCTCTCTCTCTCACCAGGCTGTCAACACTGGGAAACTGGAGATTTGAGGGAGGAGACTTGTCAAAAGATTGCATCTAGCGTGAAAGACGTGGGTCTTGCTTTCAGAAACGATTTTGGAGTTTTCAAAAGATATCACGTGCTTTTTGCTCCCACAATCCCTCTTTTTTTTCCTCCCCAATAATTCTCTACCCAGTGATTATCACACAATGAGTTGTATAGATTCACTTGGCTTGCTTTTTAAACGGCTTGGAAGGTTCTGAACGGCAGTATTTTTGGGTTTTTTTGGGTTTTTTTATTCTTTCCTTTCTTTTTTTCTTTTTTTTTCTTTTTTTTTCTCCATCCAGTAATTATTTCTCAATGTCTTGTATAGGTTTCATTATTGTCCTGTCAGGAAAAAAGAGACTGCCTCCAGCATAAAAGGCCTTCAACAGAACTGATCAGTTGTGTGGCTAATTGCTGTGGTGATTATCTGGGTTAATAGTAATGAGGGAGGCAGAGGTTATGTACAGTAGTTTTTTATTATTTTATTTTAATCCTAGGTAAAGGTGCCAGTGGTGTTTGAGGGGACATTGTAATAATATATATCCGGTTTAGTCTCACCCACCCTCCCTTTTCCGTCGCGCGTAATCGTTGAGTGCTTTGTGTGAGTGAAGAGCTAAATTATTATCTATAGCTGTTTTTGTTGTAGTTATTTTTTTAGGTCCTGTGTAATGTTGGTGTTGAGGGAACAGAGTCCTGACGTATAAAATCATGTCCAGTTGTCATTCAGAGCTTACTGAGAGTGAAGGGTTAAGACATAGTTGTTGTTATTGTCGTTGTAATCTCTGGCCTGTGTAATGTTGGTGTAAAGGGGACATGATGATGACATATTATAAAACATATCCAGTTCAGTACCTCGGTAGTCGTTCACAGCTATCTGAGACTGAAAGGTTAAAATGTAGTTGTTTTGTTGCTGTTATTGTTGTATTTGCCATGTGTAATGTTGAGGTAAAGGAGACAGGGGGACAGCGTATCTGGATTGGTCCAACCAGGTAACCGTTCAGTGCTTCGTGTGAGTCAGTGCAATGACTTGATTTACGACAGCGAAAACTGTTCGCTGTAACGAATATCATTTCTTGTATGGACTACATTATGTTTTTTTTCCCCCCAAGAAATCCAAAATACATTACCAGCAACTCCACCACCACCCCACACAAGTATTCACGTACATACACATACACACACGTGCGTGCACACACACACACACACACACACACACACACACACACACTCACATACACACACACGCGCGCGCGCACACACACGCACACATACACTATTACACGCACACACGAGCACGCGCGCGCACTCATGAAAATGCACATAAATTATATGCAACTCCCACCCCACCCCCTACACACGCACACACACACACACACACATATCCCCGCCCCCCTCCTCCCAACACAGTCCCTCTTCCCCCCCCTCCTCCCCCACCCCCCCCCCACACACACACACACTCACACACACTTTGCGCAGTAGCCAGCTTTTTGTGAATATTATTCCCCCATATAAAAAGAAACCAACAACTTTTCCCACAGGTGAGGGGACAGGGGACAATGAGCATATAAAAAAAAAATCGCTATCATTTCTGTGTCATGCATTCCTCCTCCGCCTTTTCCATTCCAAGGGCGATCGTAGGTTGTGTTCCTTGGACACCAAAACCTTCTTGCCTGGTTAAAGGTTCCGCGATAGCCTTTTACGGCCAAGAGTGGCAGTGAATTCACATTCACTGCGTCCAAGGCTCTGCCGGCATAGGAAGGCGGAGCCCAGTTCTATCCTTCCGCTGTTTTATTTTAACCTTCCCCGAGCAATGTTAGATGCCATTTCACACCTGCGTGGAGTGAGGGAAATAGCAGTAAAGAGCCTTTGCCAAGGACACATGCCGAAACGGGGCCTCGAACCCTGACCACTGGTGAGCGCTGGATCAGAAGACCACTGCCTGGCCTAGCCGATTTCGGACACGGCTGGCACTTTTTCGTTTTCTTTCCCAGTGTTTCGGTTCTATACAGAACCATTATCGGGGAACAGTGATATTATGCAAAATAACAGTTACCAAGAGTATTAATTTATCAGTAAACCTAATTAACGACTAAAGTGCCACATGTGTGAAGATGGATCTTAAAACAGACCCGACACAATCTCTCTCTCTCTCTCTCTCTCTCTCTCTCTCTCTCTCTCTCTCTCTCTCTGTTTCTCCCTCTCTCTCTTTCTCTGTGTTTCTCTCTCTCTCTCTCTCTCTCTCTCTCTCTCTCTCTCTCTCTCTCTCTCTCTCTCTCCCATTCTAACTCTGTCTCTCTCTCTGTGTCTGTCTCTGTGTCTGCCGTCTGTCTCTCTCTTAGTCTGTCCCTAGTGTCTCTTTCGATATATATATATATATATATATATATATATATATCATTATTGTCTTGTCTTGTCTTGCAGTAATATGTATGGTATTGTATTACTTTTTGTTTTTGCCATAACATATTTCTCAGTGTGAAATTCGAGTTGCTCTCCCCATCAGGCCGCACACAGGAGCATGTGTGTGTGTGTGTGTGTGTGTGTGTGTGTGTGTGCGTGCGTGCGTGCGTGCGTGTGTGTGTGTGTGTGTGTGTGCTACGCCGTTTGGTTTGAAGCTGGTATTATGACGGAGCACTCCTGTGCAGCTGGTCCAGAAAAAGCCTTCAGACAGCGTGCACACAGCACATACCTGGCGTTTGTTGCACCCCGCGGTTCTCTGCGGGCTTTGGGCAAACAGTGTGTGCTGTGTGCAAACTGACCCGACCTTGAGTGACGAGGGGGTGTGTATGTGTGGGGGGGTGGGGGGGGGGGGGTTAAGGATGGGAAGGGGTTGGGGGTGGTGGGGAGGGCGTCATTGCTGTTGTGCCTGGAAGTTTCGAGGGGGCAGGAAATTCCGCTGGTTCTCGTCTGCCCCTCCTCTCCCCCACCTCCCCTCCTCCCCCCATCCTTTCTCCTACATTGAGCAGATGAGGTATTGTTTTGTGTTGGAAATTAAAAATAAAAAAAAAGCAAAAAACCACACACACACACACAAACTTTTCCCCCCCATTCTGTCGCATTCTTCTCGACACCTCGAGTTTTTTTGTTTTTGTTTTGGCGTGTGTGTGTGTGTGTGTGTGTGTGTGTGTCTTTGTATGTGACTGTGTGAGCGTACGTTGAATGTATGCGGCGTGCGTATGTGTGTGTGTAAGTGCGATCGTGCATACGTGTGTGATTATACATGTATATATATATATATATATATATATATATATATATATATATATATATATTTATATATTGTGTATGTGCTTGCCTGCACACATGTGTGTATGGACGCTTGCGTACATGTGTGCATGCCTGTCTGTCTGTCTGTCAGTGAGTACGTTGATCATGCCACCCGAACTGAGAGCCCTAACTGCACACACACACACACATACACACACACACACACACACACACACACACACACACACACACACACAAGATTTCTTCACTTTATCACGTGTGTCGTAATGGGGGTGCCGTCTCTGCATGCCTGCAACTTGCACAGCAAGGACCCGTCTTTTTTCTTCACAGTGTCAACTGTCAGTCAGTCGGGTTCGTGGGGCAGTGACTGACGTGTGACCTGCCTCAACCCTTGCCCTGTGGCAGTCGGTGTCTGGGTACAGGGGTGGGGGAGGGGAGCGGTGTGGGAGTGGTATGTTCATGCGTCAAGTCTTTTGTCGTGGGCAGTTTTATGCGCGCGCGCGCACATACACACGCGCACACACACACACACACACACACACACACACACACACACATACGCACGCGCGCGCGCGCGGCGCTCGCACACTCATATCGAATGCGTAACATCACATCACAACATAGAATGGCATTCTCTTTCTCTGTCTCTGTGTGTCGGTCGGTCTGTCTGTCTGCCTGCCTCTCTCTCTCTCACGCCCCTCCCCCCCCCCCCCCCCCCCCCTCCCCCCCCCCCCCCCCCCCCCACACACACACACCCAACAATATCACATCACACTACACCACGCCGTACAGTGACATTCCGTCTGTCTGTCTGCCTGTTTGTCTCTCTCTCTCTCACGGCTCCCGTGCCGTGGGGACCCACCCCCGCACACACACGCGCACACACACAGTGAGATACAGCTAGACAGACAGGTGTTGGCAGCAGGAGATTTGAAGCCTTCAACCCCACCCCATGGCCTTGACAGAAATAATAACGTCTCGTCTTCTGGTTGGCAGCAGGGAGCATCAACAACTGCCAAAACCCACTCACCATCACCCCACCCTGACCTTCAAAAATATCATCCAAAATGTTGATGGGAAGGTTATTGGGCCGGGGAGATGGGGGTACCAGTCTAAAGTTTTAGAGTGTTTTTTTTCTTTCTCTTTATATGTTAGAAGAAGAAAATAGGAAAGGTAGAAGGGCGGTCAATGGTTTCATTTAAGACACTGATCCTAGTGTTCCGGTCACTTTTGTCGGGAAGGAGAGGGAAAAAAACAAAAACGGGGGAGGAATGGGGGGGAAGGGTGTGTGTGGGGGAGGGGGGAAACGGGGGGGGGGGGGGGGGGGGGTAGGGGAAGCAAGTGGTTTTAGGGCTGACGAGAAGGCAAGAGTAAAAAAAAAAAAAAGTTAAACTTTTCAAGGTTTCCTGGAACTTTGACAAAATGTCGGCCTTTGCCACACCCTGTCCTGTCCAGTGGGAATCCCTCCTTAAAATCCCTCTGGCCTCCCCACCCACACCTCTCTCTACCTGTACTTCCGACCCCCTTCCCATCTCTCTCTCTCTCTCTCTCTCTCTCTCTCTCTCTTGCCACTTCCTCTTTTTTGGTTTGAACAGTATTTCATGTTCAAACACGTTGAAAAACAAATACAGTGCTCTGTCTGTATCTCTCTCTTTCTCTTTCTTTGACTCTGTTTGTCTCTCTCTTTCTCTGTCTGTATGTCTCTTTCTGTCTGTCTGTCTGTTTTTCTCTCTCTTTTTCTCTCTCTCCCTCCCTCCCTCTCTCTCTCTCTCTCTCTCTCTCTCTCTGCCTGTTTGTCTGTCTCTGTGTGTCTGTTTCTTTCTCTGTCGCTGACTGTCTGTCTGCACCACCCTCTCTCTCCCTTCCTCCCTTCCCACCTCTCTCCCACCCACCTTCACCTCTCTTCCCTCCTCCTCGCCTTTCCCTCATGAAGTCGTGAAGTCGGTTTATCTGTGCTTACACACATAGATAAAAACAACAGCAAACAAACAAAAACAAAACAAACAGAACAAAGCAAAAACAACACAAAAGAAACACAAAATTGCTGACATCACGCCTTTTTACAATTTACAGTTCAATGCACAACACATCGATTATGAGCCGTAACCTATACACGTGCATATGGAATGAAGGAAAGACCAATCTAATGCGCAGGTAAATTGAATAACAAAGCCAGACAAAAGTGAACATCATTCAGTGTGTTGTGTGTGTGAGTGTGTGTGTGTGTGTGTGTGCGTGTGTGCGTGTGTGTGTGTGTGCGTGTGTGTGTGTGTGTGTGCGTGCGTGCGCTTGTGTGCGTGTGTGTGTGTGTGTGTGTGTGTGTGTGCGTTTGCTTGCTTGCTTGTTTGCATGCTTGTGTAAATGGTTTGTATGTTTGCTCGCGTATAGGCGTCCGAGAGTGCGAAGGGGGATAGTGGGCTCACACGTGCATTACTACGTTAGACCCCCCACTGTTTTTAATTTCATATTGAACATATTATTACACCATACAATAGACAGCCACAGACAGGCTGGCACCTTTCCGAAGTCCACCAGCTTTAAGACAAAGCTCCCCTGCTGCTTTGAACCGAGATAACATTCCACTGACGGATCAGAAGGTTTCTGTGCTGCTGTGAGAAAACGAGCCGTGTTCCCACGCAAGTTATGTGCAGAATCAGACGCAGTTTTGCGACCCTTTAACTGCTTTGTTAAAGGACCAAGAAAGTGTGTCTGATCATGTTTGAATTGTGTTTCATATCGGAATGAACGCTTTAAAGCTCGTTGGGGTTCACCTTTCCCCCCTAACCCATGGTCAATAGATCTGTAGACTTGCTAGTGCCTTAATTCTCTTCGTGTGCATATTCAAGCAGATGATCTCATGTGCTTGTCAGAAGTCCCGTTATCTGTATCCGTGTTCGGTGGGTTGCGGAAGCAAACAGCATGCACATTCCCGAGAGCGGAGTATGGATACCCATATAGCAGGGTAAAAACGGTTGTGCACGTAAAATCCCACTCGAAAATGTATACAAGTGAACGGCAGATTTGCAGCCCACGAACGCAGTAGAAGTAAAGTTTGCGAGTGCCCTAGTCTCCTCTCTTTTTTTTATTATTATTTTTTTTTTATCACTCATCGTTTCTATTCTTCTTTCTTCAAATTTGTCTTCGTTTGCGTCATCATCTTTTACTTGTTCTTCTCTATTTTTCGTGGTTCGAGGAGGAGGAATTTTGTTTAATGTCCCGTCACACATATCGGTTATTGAAGACATTTTGTTAGAGTATTAATGTAGACATTTGAGTATTATCGTGTGGAAGATTTGGAGAGTGGAGGATGTGAATGGTGAGCTTGGGTAAACAAGGTAAATGGGTGGTGGTGGTGAAGTTTAAAAAAAAATCTAATTACAATTACAGAAAATGACTCAGTGGACTTCGTAAAAGAGGTCGTTAATCTAACAAGCAAAACAAATGATAATGAATGCAAAAAAGTCAAAAAAAATCAACGTTCTCAGTCACTTATGATAACACACTTTCGACTCGACGTTTGACGCGATTCACAAGCAGTTGCAAGAATGCTAAAAGTCTATTTACTCCCGTTGTGCTTACTGTTATAGTTGAGTTTAACGACCTTTTGGTAGCCGACGACCGTAAGGTGAAGTTGTTGAGGGCTTGCGTCTTGGTTCGGTGAGTGCTGCGTTGTTGGAGGGGTGAGTTCATGTCCTTCGTTGTGAGCGTTTGGTACCTGTACATACACCACTTATGTCCAGCGCTGTTGGCTTTGGTTCGTTTTGTTCTTGAGTGAACAGTTAACGCCATCGATGTCTTGAGATCTTTACGCTGTTGACGGCTTCTTCGGTGATAGCAATAGCCGGCGTCTTTACTCGTTTGCTTGAATTCCCGTGCATGTACAGACACACATTCACACATACACAGACACACACAGACACACACACAGACACATAGACACACACACGTATGATCTGTGTGTGTGTGTATGTGTAAGCACATATACATACTTTACATACATACACAATACACACATTACACACACATGCGCACTAAAGAACACACGCACGCAGACATAGCACACGCACACGCATACATGTACAGTGATTGGTGCTTTGACCAAGCAGAAGAAAGACAGGCCCACAGGGCAGAGTAGCAAAGTACACACAAAACAGTCCTAATCCTGTCTCAGGTGGACAGCCAGTGTGTCGCTCCATTAACTTGCTTAATTAGCACATTACACACATCATATCAGGCGGACGTCCTAGTAGCAACGTGCGGTATTCGTTGCCACGGACCACACACACACACACACACACACACACACGGATTGCACGCACGCACGCACGAATGCACACACACACACACACGGATTGCACGCACGCACGCACGAATGCACACACACACACACACACACCATACACACACACACACACACACACACACACACTCATACGCACACGCACGCGCAT
>NC_134890.1:21769181-21774181 GCF_041734735.1 Babylonia areolata | reverse complement strand
GTTTGACATT
This sequence comes from Babylonia areolata, assembly GCF_041734735.1. Lineage (NCBI taxonomy): Eukaryota > Metazoa > Mollusca > Gastropoda > Neogastropoda > Buccinidae > Babylonia > Babylonia areolata. The sequence goes on along the minus strand of NC_134890.1, from coordinate 21,774,171 downwards.
TACTTCTGTAGCCAATGTTGGAATGTGTTTCATTGATTGATAAATGAACGGAGTTAATATATGTGTTTGGTGGCCTGTTAGTTGTTGCCACTTTTCTCCAATGAAAGAACTTTGTTTTGTTTCAGTATTTTGCTTTCACCATATTCATTCAGTCTTTTTATGCAATGGAAATATGTGGACGTATTCACCCTTGTGATAAGGACCTCATGGCCAATGACATTAAAGTGTTAAAGCGTGTGTGTGTGCGTGTGTCTGTCTGTCTGTCTGTCTGTCTCTCCCTATCTTTTTATCTCTGTCTCCTTCTGTCTCCCCTCCCCCCTCTCTCTCTGTATTATTGCCTCTCCCCACTCCCACCCCCTCTGTGTCCACGCAACCATGCCCATGTTTCCCCCTTCCCCGGCCACAGCGCCGTTAGTCTTCGAGGAAAGATCAGTGTCAACTCGCCATGAGGCTGCACACCGGAGTAGACCCTGCACTGACCCAAATATATTCGTTTTCACCCCCAGTCCACCCCTTCTCTCCCCCTAAATCTCCCCACCCACCTCCATCCACACACACACTTACCGCTCACCCCTAGAGTCGGATCACCACCATCGCACAGTCAGAATACTATATATGCCGGGTCTGAAAACAAAAAAATAAAAGAGAGCAAAAGAAGGATTGATAAAAAGAGAGAATGAAATGCAAGTGGCCGCTGATGGTGATAAAAGCGAGCAGCAGACGGGAAGCGGGCAAGTAAAGCCGTTGAGCCGCCTAGCCGGGTGCATGGGTCAATATTGACCCACCCGACCAGATTTTTTCCTCGATTGTCATACTCTGTGGACCACTGATCTCCAGTCCACCACTTCCTCCTCCGCTCTCACCTCCCTCTGTAGGTGTGGAGAGAGAACACTTGGGCTGATCAACCCCCGTCCCCCACACACTACACCCCCACCCCCAACCCCTCTCTCCTCTTGACAGTGGAGGAAATCCGGATTATTTGTGTGGAGCGTTCTCTCTCTCTCTCTCTCTCTCTCTCTCTCTCTCTCTGTGTGTGTATGTGTGTGTGGAGAGAGGGTAGTTGGGTCGGGGTTCGGGGAGGAGAGTGTGTGCGGCTTTTCCTTTCATTTACATCCCCCCATGCCCCAGCCCCATCGCTACCTCTACTCCACCCCCATTCCATTCATGAATCTCCCTACCTCACTCCACCCCCCTTCCTCCAAAAAATAAAATGAAATAAGAAGTAACGAGCGACCATAAACGACAGCATGTCATGATTACATTTTAGTTGTTTAATGATTTCATGTTGTCTGGTATTATTATTATTATTATTAGGCATTTATCTTTGTTTCTCTGAAACGAACCACGCAGCTGCCCAACACGTGCTTTTAATACCGGGAGACTGTGCCTCTTTGTGTATCGACACAGTTCAGCGATGCACGCAACCAACAATGCTGTTTTGACAGCGTGCTAAAGAGTATCTTCCCTCATGTGCTTCCGACCAAATTAGTGTTAATGAATTGGTATGTAATGTATATGATTATCTTGTGTGTGTAAATACAGAGACAGACACACACACACACACACACACACACACACACACACACACACACACAGAGAGAGAGAGAGAGAGAGAGAGCCTTTTCTGACCACCATCACCACCCCCTCCTTCCAACCAAAGCCGTACGTGTTTGTGTGACCTCCACTCTACCTCCGCTTCCAATCGGATTTAAACTCATACCCCAGTCCACACGTCAACCCCCCTCTTCACCTGCCCACTCCAATTGTGAACGATTTATGGGTTTGACGTGCGGAGGCTCCACTACATGGTACATAGGGGTATCGATAGAGTGGTTTGAAACCACTGTGTGTGCGGTGTGGTAAAAACAGAGCTGAACACTTTATCGTTTGAACAGAAGTAGACCAGTGGATGGTCATTGTGGCATTGACACGAGTTTTGTAGTTGTGTTGGTGAAGTGGAGTCTTGACGAGGTGTATTGTGATTTGAGAGCCGTGGTGTTCAATGAAGAGGAATTATTGTGGAGTCACCTAACCTAAATAATGACGTGATGAAGTGGAGTAAATAGTGAACGTTGATTATGCGTGTGTCGTAAGTAGTAAGTGCTTGGCGACTGTAAGCTGCGGTTAACTGTATGAATGACATTTACAGAGAGTTCACATACATTTCTTAAAGCGAATGGCGAAACACACTGTTTGCATTTAATTGAATACGATGTTTCAAGAGGTTAACTCACTGCCTGAAGTTGAAATAAAACTGTTGAATAAACTGCGAGGTACAATACCAGAAATATGAAAAAAAAACCACAAAAAAACACAAAAAACCAACAACTTAGAGATAAATCCACTGCCTGCAAGACGCAGGTGAGAAAAGATAAAATCAATAAACTGTACACCCAGCATAATTACTACAGATTTATGCATCAATAAATCAATAACCCGAAAGCCTTTCCTTGGATACTATCTACACACCAGTGATCACGCAGAAAAAAAAAAAGGTAGATAAATAAATGAATAATCAAATAGTAAGATAAAAATAACTTTTTTCAGACACCAAAGCAGCAGCTGGAAAGTCTAGAAACAAACAAAAGCAAAACTGTGACCAAGGTTCAAACTTCACACATTGCCCCATCGTGGAGTACTTTGACGAACGGCGCCGGGAGAATGTATTGGGGAGGGGCGGGGGGTGCTGTGGAAGGCGGTACCCGGAGGACTGATTGATTAATTGATAAGTATGGATACTTATGCAAAGCCCCTATCTTCGTTCAGAGACCAAGATACAAACGCATTGATTACAGAAAACGAAGTCATTTCCGCAGCAGGTTGCCTTCCTGTGTAGAACCGACAAAGAGCAGTTGCCTTTTAGGCGCTCATCTTTCGTTACCTGTATCATTCAAGTCAAGACTCCAATATCACACACTGAAGTTTTCCTTTGATCATGATTCTCACCAAAGGAGCTTCGTTCATGGTGACTGAGTCTGCTGGTTGGAAATACTTCCTTGGTACGTGCATTGCTTGCAGTCATGATGTGTGAAGATGGTGAACGTTTCTCTGGAAATTAAGCATGCATCTTTCCTGTTTCTGTGTCTGGGTTTCTGTTGGTCTGTCTGTGTCTGTTTGTGTCTGTGTAGCTGTATCTGTGTCTGTCTCCGTCTGTTCCTCGCCTCTCATCCCCCCTCTCTTTTCTCCCTTTTCTTCCACCTCCTTCTTTCGCCGTCTGTCTCTACCACAAACGCGCATTCATGTATGTGTGTGTGTGAGAGAGAGAGAGAGAGAGAGAGAGAGAGAGAGAGAGAGAAAACTCAAAATTTTATTATTTTATTCAAAGATTAAGATTTTAGGCATGGCTTATTCTTCCAATTTGTCCTTCTTGTCTGTGTGTGTGTGTGTGTGTGTGTGTGTGTGTGTGTGTGTGTTAAATGTGGGGTTTGGCAGAATGCGAGTTTATTTCTGATAGACGTTGTTTTTTTCTGTGCGCTTGAACGAATGTCGATGGAATGAGTGAACACAATTGTGTCGCATAACTGTGCGAGAGATGGCTGACTCGATGTGTGTGTGTGTGTGTGTATGTGTTTGTGTGTGTGTGTGTGTGTGTGTGTGTGTGTGTGTGTGTGTGTGTGTGTGTGTGCGTTTCCCCTCAAACGGTGAAAGTGACCGAAAAACACACAGAGAAAGGCCAATTACTTGACGCACACACTGACCGCAGCTTGACAGTCCCACTGTGAGAAACAAGGGAACACTCAGCAACCTGGGTGGGAAAGGGGGACCCCCCTAAACTATGCGGACAACGTTGAGCCCTGTGTACCGAGTGGAATCCGGGTCCGAAGGTCTTATAATCTGAGTCCTTTCCTTGGCCACGCAGCAGTCAGGATGACGTGTGTTTTTGTCTGTCTCAGTCCCCCGAAAACCGAGTATGGTTGCCTACATGGCGGGGTAAACACGGTCATACATGTAAAAGCCCACTCGCGTACATACGAGTGAACGTGGGAGTTGCAGTATTCCTGTATCCGAGCAGGTCCCATTTGACAGTTTATTATCAGGTTCGTACAAGTACTTTGATGGTGCCGCCGCAATAAATGACTTTTGTTGTTGTTCGCCTTTACTCGCCATTTCCATTTCGCTTGACCATCCGCCCGCCTCTCCCCCTCCCGCCTCTCTCCACCCCCATCCTAAATCTCTCTCAAACACAAACACACACACAGACACACACACACACACACACACACACACACACACACACACACACACACACACACACACACACACACACACGAGCGCGCGCAGACGCAAAAAAAAGAGAGAATAATTTTGGGAGAAACTGAAAATTGGGGAAGAGGTCTCCTCAGTCCAAAACTCAGACCATCCCTGTGACATATGTGGGTGCCTGTGTGCTTCAAAACTTTTGGCTGCGGAGTCACATGCGCTGTCATCGATGAGTTCACAGACCTTGTCATCGTCGGCTCCAGACGGACTACCAAGACAAGAAGATTACTAAGAGATTTTTTTTTTAAATTGCTATCTATTTATTTCTGTATTCTTTTGTTTATTTATGTATTTATTCATGTTGGAGAGCTACTGAAGTGTTTTAACGCATACGTCAGCAAGGCAAAGGCAAATGCATACATCGGGAGCGCCGATTAAGAGATAATTATGTACGAATCGGAAAGAGGCGGAGCTGGAACAAGCGAATCGGGAATGGGTGAAGCGGGAATTGGCGAAGCAAAAAAATAAAAAAATAAAAAATAAAATAAATAAAACCCCTGGTCTGACACCTTTCTGCTGACTGTGGACCTCCTGCCTTGTAATCAAAGCGCAGGAAGACCGAATATTCATAGTGATGTGGACGGGTCACACATACCGCTGTTTTCACTTCCAACTCCACCCAATCCCTCCCCCCCCCCCCCCCCCACACACACACACACACTGCGCGCACTACAGATGTCGTCTTCATAGCCTTTCTGCCGTGGAGAGAGGGTTTACCGTCCAATCATTT
>NC_134890.1:21749181-21764181 GCF_041734735.1 Babylonia areolata | reverse complement strand
CACGTCTGCCTTCATGTATAAACACACATTAAGGTTGCTCATGCACAACGTTCAAACATAAGTTCTTTTTTTCTGAAATAAAATGTCTTCTTCCCTACTGTCTTCCTGACAGACTCCCCGCAGACCGTGGAATCGAACCATGACTCCACCAGCTCAGGGATCGTCTCCGACGTGGTGGCCTACGGTGCCCCGCCACCGCCGCCACCACCGCCGCCACCACATCACATCTCCAGCAAAGTCGATGGCGTCAGCGGCTTCAGCCACCCGGGCCACCACCCCGCCCATCCGCACCCGCACCCGCATCCGCACCACCAACACCACCTGTACCCACTCAACGGCGAGCAGAGCTGCTCGGACCGACAGTCTCAGGACTCGGGGACCAAGACGGCGTCCTGGGCCAGCTCTCCCCCCCACCCGAAAGCCTCCACCCCTACCCCGATGTCCGTGCAGCAGCAGCAGTATCAGCAGCAGTACCACAGCCAGCTGGGGTCCCACCCTTACAGCCACTCCCGCCTCTCCCCTGCCTCCCCCTTGGCCTACAAGTCCCCGTCCACGCCCACCCCCACCACACCCACATCATTCCATCACCCCCACGCCCACTACCACCACCACTACCGCTCTGGCGGTGCCGAGTTGCGGCAGCATCAGCATCATCATTACCACCAGCAGCACCAACACCTTCAACATCAACAACATCAACAATATCGCGAGGCCCAGATGGAGATGCTACGCTCTCAGATGCATCAGATGGACTTTCAGGACAAAACGGTGCTTCGCGGGGGAGGTGGAGGAGGGGTAGGAGGAACAGTTGGAGGAGTAGGGTCTGCGTCGACCCCCTCCCCCTCTTCCTCGAAAGGCAAGCACCACCCTTACTCCTCGCGGCCCTCGCCCTTCGACCCGCTGACGGACGACATAGTGCTGCGCGTCTTCTCGCACCTGCCCACAGACTGCCTGTGCCGCTGCGCGCGCGTGTGCCGGCGGTGGTACCACCTGGTGTGGGACCCCACGCTCTGGACCTCCATCGTCATCAACAGCGGCGCCATCGACGTGGACCGCGCCCTCAAGTACCTGACACGCCGCCTGAGCTACAACACGCCCAAGGTGTGCGTCATCCTGGAGCGGGTCAACCTGAACGGCTGCGAGCAGCTGACGGACAAGGGGCTGCACACGGTGGCCAAGCGCTGCCCAGAGCTGCGCTACCTGGAGCTGCAGGGCTGCCCGCGGCTGACCAACGTCGGCGTCTTCGAGGCCGTGTCCTACTGCGTTAACCTGGAGCACCTGGATGTGACAGGTATAAACACACACACACACACACACACACACACACACACACACACTCTCTCTCTCTCTCTCTCTCTCTCTCTCTCTCTCTCTCTCTCTCTCTCTCTCACTGACTGAGTGTGATTGGATTTGACAAGTATATACTTACTATCTACTGGTTGTGACAGGTGTACATATACCAACTTACTCACTCAGTCAGTCACTGGTTGTGATAGGTATATATTTACTTGCTGATTTCCATCCTGACTGACTGGTGTGATAGGCATATACTGACTGGCTGGCAGACTGACTGACTGACTGACTGACTTCTAAACACCGACCTTCGCTCAGAGACCAAAGTCTAAGCGCTCTACTAACACAGTCATTTGCACAACAGGCTGCCTACCTGGGTAGAGCTAACTTAGAACTGCCTTTATAACATGGGTTGGAGCGGGAAGGGGGAGTCGAGGGTAGAATGAAGGAGGACGGGAAATAGTGAGAGAGAGAAGGATGGACTTAGTAGAAGAAGAAGAAGACAGGCTTGGAAATGTTAACTCACTCAGTACGGCCAGTCCTCTCTTCTCCTCTACACAGACCCCTCGTTTGTCCATTGGGTGTCTGAATGACCCAACCTTTAGCTTCCGTCGTCAGAAATGTGGTATTCTTTTTCAACATTCACCTCTTCAGTATAAGAGCCTTCCACTTGCAATATTTTGATGATGGTAATTGGGGTGAAACGCTGTTAACGTCGTCTCTTTCGTCGTTCGTATGGAGAGAGTTAAAGTTTCACTAACTAGTCACCAGAACCACCAGACCTCAAAATGGTTATAGTCTTACCGCGGACTTTGTGTAAGATTTTTTCCTGTTGTCCTGTTTGTCCATAGCTTTGGTGTAAAGTGACATGCTCGGAATAGGAAATACAGTTTAAGCCAAAGCCTTACTACCTGGTTATCAGGAAAAATAAATAAATAAATAAATAATCAACAACAAAAAAGAACACCGTTTCAACCAAAGCATTTTCACCTGGTTATCGCTAAAAAAAACAAACAAAAAAAACAACAAAAAAACACGTTTAATTCAAAGGCTTACTGTCTGGTTTTATATATATATATATATATATATATATATATATATATATATATAAACCGCCGTTTGAGCCATAGCCTTCATACCTGGTAATCACGACAAGAACACCGTTTAAGCCAAAGCCATACTACCTGGTAATCACGATCGCCAGACCTCAAAAGATCAAAGCCTTACCACCGGATATAATAACCAGAACCGCTAGACCTCATAGGGTTAGAGCCTTACCACCTGGTAACAAGGACCACCAGACCTCAAAAGGTTAAAACCTTATCAATGATCACCAGACCTCAAACATTTGAAACCTTGTCATCTGATTTGCAATGAACACCAGACCTAAAAAGTTTAAACCCTTTGCGCCTGGTAACAAGAACTTACAGACATCAAAAGGTTAAAGCCTCACCACATTACAACACGGACCACCATGCCTCAAAAGGTTTAAAGCCTACCTACCTGGTAACAGTGACCACCACACCTCAAAGGGTTAAAAGCCTTACCATCTCGAGAGGTTTATGCCTTGCCACTTGGCAGCAACGACCATCACACCGCCTGGTAATAAGGATCGGCAGAGCGTTGTAGACACCTTCCCTGTAAATTATTTAACTGTAGCCGAGCACACTGCTAGGAGCGAAGCACCTCTACGCAGGGAGGTTATTGGTGGGCGGAGCAGTTCTAGTTTTCCTCGCCTATATCCCTCCCTGGCCCTTTGTGACTAAAGTCATGAGGTCTGTAGCCTGTGTTTAATACTTGATTAAATCCTGTCATTAATGATTCACTAATCTACGTTTTCCCGTCGGCGGTAGCGCGTGGGGCTTGGTTAATGAATGGTTGATTTTAGTGGTGAATGGCGTGCGGTGTGTGAGTGAGAACGTTCGGCGTTTCTCTCGTCTCTGGTTCAGAATTACTTGAAATTTAGGTCTGAAGTCTGTACGCTTCTTATTCCAGTGACTATTGATTGATGTTCGTCTGTCATTGTTGATCTTTGTCTGCGTATCGGTGTCTGTCTGTCTGTCTGTCTGTCTGTCTCTCCTTCGCTGAATGACCTATCCCCCCCCCAACTCCCCATTGAAATGAACCTTATGTGTTTCTTCAATGAAACATCATCATCATCTCTTTCTTTCCTTCCTAACGGATGTGCTCTGTCTCTCTCTCTCTCTCCATTCATTCTCACTCCCCACCCCCACCCCACCCGACTTTCTTCTTTGATGTTCGCCTCTCCCTTCGTTCCACCCTCTCTCTCCTCGCCTTCTCCCCCCCCCCCCCCCCTCGTTCTCTCCCCCCCCCCTCCCCTTTCTCTGTGTTCTTCCCCCGAATCCCACACTCGTCATCATTACCGACCCCTCCACTTGACCTTGAGCAATGGTGTGGATACTAGTCATTCGGATGAGACGATGATCCAATGATCCGAGGTTCCGTGTGCAGCATGTACAAAGCGCATGTAAAAAACTTACGACAACCAAAAGGTTGTCCCTCCCTTGCAACATTTTGTTAAGAAAATTCTCTCTGATACTGAAGCGGGAAAAAAGTGGGAAAATGATGGCACTGTACAGTACCGACGCACTCTTCCTGGGGAGATTAGTCTGAATTTAACACAGGTATGATATGTTGTGACAAAGAGTTATTTGATACAATGCAGCAATAAACAATAAAACATTGATCACAACAAGCAGAACTTTATTAGACGTAAAATTTTACTTCAGTTTAACTGAGTCTTTCTTTCCTACGTAGATGGAATATTCCATTTCGGAGTGTTTTTGATGTTTTTTTCTTGCAAATGTTTGTCTCATACAACATGAGAAAAAGCGTAGGACGAAAGTATTTCTACTGCTGTTCGTGCCCCACGTTTTACAGTAAGATACCGTCCTCCGGTAAAATTCCATTCACTCGACCAGCTTGGATAGGTACATTATGATTATAGTATTGAAATGTAATGAATAAAAAAGGGGGTTGTATTTGTCTGTACGTGAGTGTGTGTGTGTGTGTGTGTGTGTGTGCGTGCGTGTCTGTGTGTGTGTGCGTGTCTGTGCGCGTGTTTGTGTGCGTGTGTGTGTTTGTGTGTGTGCGCGCGCGCGCGATTGTGCATGTTTCTGTACTTATATGTGTGTGCGTGTGTATGATCTTTCCCATAATCATAATCATAACCTCTTCTTGCGAAAAAGCAGAGCTGTAAATAAGCAAACAATAGGAATGCACTATGGCAATGCTTCTTGATCTTGATGATGACGGTGTTGATGGCTATGATGATGATGATGATAATCCATTATCATGACGTCTCCTTCTCCTCTTTCTCCTGTTGGATGATGATGATGATGACTTTGATGATGGTAATGATCATTTATCACGATGTTTCCTTCTCCTTCAGGCTGTCCAGAGATCACGTGCATCCGACTGATGACGGACGGACTGGTGACACCGGAAGGGGCCGGAGGAGGAGGAGTGAGTACGGGTGTGGTGGTCCCTGGAGGAGGAGTTGGGGGACAACCCCCGCCTCCGCCCCCGCCCTCCCCTCCGCTGCTGCAGCCACTGTACCTGCGCTACCTGGACATGACGGACTGCCCGGGGCTGCAGGACTCCGGGCTGCGCCTGATCGCCGCCCATTGCCAGCAGCTGCAGTTCCTCTTCCTGAGGCGGTGCGGGCAGATCAGCGACCAGGGGATCCAGCACGTGGCCAACCGCTGCTGCTCTTTACGCGAGCTGAGCATTAGCGACTGCCGGGCCGTGACCGACCTGGGCCTGCGCGAGCTCTCGCGGCTGGGCGAGAACCTGCGCTACCTGAGCGTGGCCAAGTGCGACCAGGTGTCGGATCAAGGAGTCAAGTTCATCGCCCGCCACTGCACGAAGCTGCGCTACCTGAACGTGCGGGGCTGCGAGGCCGTGTCAGACCACTCGCTGGACTACCTGGCTCGCCACTGCCCGAGGCTGCGCTCCCTGGACGTGGGCAAGTGCGACGTGACGGACGAGGGCCTGCAGGTGCTGGCGCAGTTCTGCCCGCAGCTGCGCAAGCTGAGCCTCAAGTCGTGCGAGGCGGTGACGGACAAAGGGGTGGTGCTTGTGGCCTACCACTGCCGCGGGCTGCAGCAGCTCAACATCCAGGACTGCTGCCGCCTGTCGCCCGAGGCCTACCGGACGGTGAAGAAGTACTGCCGCCGCTGCCTGATCGAGCACACCAACCCGGGCTTTTGTTGAAAGGGTTGAGGGTGTTTTGGGGTGTGGTTATTTTTCCCCCTTTTCCTCCTTGCTCTTATCTAAACCCACCGCTCTCGTTTTCTGGTGCTTCGTGTGTTTGTGTGTGTGTGTGTGTATATGTGTGTGCGCGCGTGCGTGCAAGGGCGCTTGTGTACGTTCGTGTGTGTGTGTGTGTGTGTGTGCGCGCGCGCGCGTTAGTGTGTGTGTGAGAGAAAGAGTTTGTGTGTGTGTGTGTGTGTGTGTGTGTGTGTGTGCAAGCGCGCTTGTGTACATTTATGTGCGTGCGCTTTTCGACAGTGATGATGTTCATCCAGGTACAATTATGGGTTTCTTTTAATCAACATTGGTGAAAAACGTCCCATTCAATGACTGTTCTTGACCAACATTGTTGACGACAACTGTTCAGTACAGTACTGTTTTGTGATCAGCATTAGTGACCTTGTTTGATGATATACTCTGGTTGTGCCAGTGACGATTCGTCGCGCAACAACATGTCCTCGGCCGGCAGTGATTTGATAAGTGGTGGGGGGAAGGGTGTGGGGTGTGTGTACAGAACGACTATTTCAACAAAACATCGGGATGGTTTCTGACCGGAAACAGTCTCAGTGACCGACATCTCTGTGGAATGAACCAACTCGGCTGCTCTGACTTCATGCAGTAAAGCTGTTCTTTTCTTGTGTCTTTTTGGTCGGTTCTGTTTTTTCCTTTCTTTTCTTTTTTTTTTTCTCCTTGGAGAAACTTTCTCGTGTATTAGTCTGCCTTGTACAGAAAAATTATCGCAAAAATATAAAAAGGTCGGAATACTTCAACGCTCTCAGCAGCTGAGAGTTTGCGGGGTAAGGGAGAATACTCCTTTACAGTTTGTTTTCTGCCTGGCCATGGCGAACAAAGGAGCTGTCGTCATGGTGAACATTTTCAACACTGCCTGCTGCTACAGTGGAGGAAGGAAGAAAAAAGCAAAAGAAAAAAAAAGTGTGTGTGTGTGTGTGTGTGTGTTCAAAGACGTTAACGGTTGCACTCTGAACGTTGGTCACAAAAAAAGTTGATAATAATTATATACGATGGGAGGAGAGACAAAGACGTTCCCTCCAAATCGTGCCTGGCCGCCAATGTTGTTGTCATGAGATTGAAATTTTCGAATAAATGCGAATATTCTCCCAATGGTTATTTTCATTCCCAGACAGTCTTGCTCCTGGTGTGAGGAAGAAAACGATGTATTTCGAAGCAGATAATAGTTTACAACAAGTTGAAAGGAAACTATTAATGACTTCACAGCCTTTTACGGCCATCATGGCAGTAGATTCACATTCAGTGTGTCTAGAGCTCGACATAGGAAGGCGGGCTTCAGTCGTGTCCTTCCTGGAAAATACTAATACTTAAAACAAAATGATGAGTATTCGCTTTGATAATATATTGTTAACACGTTGACAGTGGCATTTAGTACTTTGGTCTGAACTCAGGTGATTTTGGTGTTTAGTTGGGAGGTGACGGGTCCGGAAGTCCCACTAAAAGGCACCTCAGCAGTGACACTTTCATTCAACATCGTCATCCACACGTACTCAACAGTATCAGTAGCTCAAAGTCGCGTCACTGCGTTCGGCCAAATTCATATTCGCTACACCACATCTGCCAAGCAGATGCCTGACCAGCAGCGTAACCCAACGCGCTTTGTCAGACCTTGAGAAAAAAAACAAACAATAAATATAAATAAAATAAAAAGACAATAATGATGATAAATAAGCAAATAGGCAAATAAATGTAAAACATGCAGACATACATTCACACATACACACACATACTCAACAACAACTACATATATATATATATATATATATATATATATATATATATATATATATATATATATATATATATCAACACGGTAAAGAACAGTAAAACATACTATATTTCAATACAGTACATTGGGATGGTAAATAACCTTTTGAACGTTTATGAATTGGGATGATAAATGACGCGACGTCATGAACGTGGATTGTAAATAGCATGGTTTCAATGAATGAGGACGGTATACTAAGTGTCAATGAATGAGAATGAGAAATGATATGATGTCTATGAATGGGGCTGGGAAATGACATGGTGTCTATGAATAGGATGGTAAATTGCATGCTGTCTATGAATATGATGGTAAATAGCATGGTATCTATGGATGGAGATGGTAAATAACTTGATGTCTATGAATGGGGATAGTAAATAACATGGTGTCTATGAATAGAGATGGAAAATATATCTGTAACATGGTGCCAAAAAATGGGGATGGTAAATAGCATGGTGTCTATGAATGGGGGTGGTAAACAACTTAGTGTCTATGGTGGTGAACAACTCGGTGTCTATGAATGGGAATGGTAAACAATTTAGTGCCTATGGTGGTGAACAACATAGTGTCTATGAATAGGGATGGTAAACAACTTAGTGTCTATGGTGGTGAACAACTCGGTGTCTATGAATGAGGATGGTAAACGACTTTAGTGTCTATCAATGGGGGAGGTAAACAACTTAGTGTCTATGGTGGTGAACAACTCGGTGTCTATGAGTGAGGATGGTAAACAACTTAGTGTCTATGAATGGAGATTGTAAACAACTTAATGTCTATGGTGGTGAACAACTCGGTGCCTATGAGTGAGGATGGTAAACAACTTAGTGTCTATGAATGGAGATTGTAAACAACTTAATGTCTATGGTGGTGAACAACTTAGTGTCTATGAATGGGGTTGGTAAACAACTCAGTGTCTATGGTGGTGAACAACTTAGTGTCTATGAATAGGGATGGTAAACAATTTAGTGTCTATGGTGGTGAACAACTTAGTGTCTATGAATGGGGATGGTAAACAATTTAGTGTCTATGGTGGTGAACAACTTAGTGACTATGAATGGGGTTGGTAAACAACTCAGTGTCTATGAATGGGAATGGTAAACAATTTAGTGTCTATGGTGGTGAACAACTTAGTGTCTATGAATAGGGATGGTAAACAATTTAGTGTCTATGGTGGTGAACAACTTAGTGTCTATGAATGGGGATGGTAAACAATTTAGTGTCTATGGTGGTGAACAACTTAGTGTCTATGAATGGGGATGGTAAACAACTTAGTGTTTGTGGTCGTGTCAACAACTTAGTGTCTATGAATGGGGATGGTGAACAACTCAGTGTCTATGAATGGGAAGGTAAACAACTTAGTGTCTATGAATAGGGATGGTAAACAACTTAGTGTCTATGGTGGTGAACACCTTAGTGTCTATGAATGGGGATGGTAAACAACTTAGTGTTTGTGGTCGTGTCAACAACTTAGTGTCTATGAATGGGGATGGTGAACAACTCAGTGTCTATGAATGGGGAAGGTAAACAATTTAGTGTCTATGAATGATGATGGTAAACAACTTAGTGTCTATGAATGGGGAAGGTAAACAATTTAGTGTCTATGAATGATGATGGTAAACAACTTAGCGTCTATGAATGGTGGTGGTAAACAACTTAGTGTCTATGAATGGGGATGGTAAACAACTTAAGGTCTATGAATGGGGTTGGTAAACAACTTAGTGTCTGTGGTGGTAAACAAATTAGTGCCTATGAATGGGGGTAAACAACTTAGTGTCTATGAATTGGGATGGTAAACATCTGTGTCTATGAATGGGGATGGTAAACAACTTAGTGTCTATGGTGGTGAACAACTTAGTGTCTATGGTGTTAAAAAAGTTAGGTCTGTGAATGGGGGTGGTAAACAACTTAGTGTCTATGAATAGGGATGATAAACAACTTAGTGTCTATAAATAGGGATGGTAATCAACTTGGTGTCTATGAGTAGGGATGGGAAATAACATGTCATTTACGAGTAGATGATGATGAATAACGTGACGTATGTGAATGGGGATGGTGAATGATTTTATGTATGTGAATGAGGATGGTAAATGATATGTCTATGAATGGGGATAGTAAACGCCTTAGTGACTATGAATGGGAATTGGAAATAAAATGACGTCTGTGAACTTGTGTGGTGAATATTTTACGAGACCTGTGTAGAGTGTCCGCCAATCCGTCTTGAGTCGTCAGTGCGTTTAACGCTGAGGGTTGCCCCAGCGACGAGAACACATAAATGTTCACTAATGTTCAGTGATTTGGACACTCAGATTTGATGCAGTTAACCCCTCACATTCGTTTCCGCTCCAATGCGCGAAACACCAACGTTGACACATTCAATCTACGACATCCAAAGCACATGAAGAAAAGAAAAAGCAACAACAAAAAGCACAACCAGTATCGATGGTATAATTCTGACATCTACCCAGCACAATGTCGACTACCACACTGTATGGTAAAAAATGACAGCTTTTCAACTGTGTCCGTGAATGGGAAAGGTTACGGATTTTCCACTGTCACTCTGGTGGGGGAAAAAAGGTAGGCGGGGTGGGGGGGTTCTGACTGATATGAAAAGAATGTCAACCGACAACCCTTCCTCATAAAAAGGGGAGAGTATTCTCCCATATTGGCGAGAAATGATTGCCGAGTCCGCTTTTAACCTGTGGTCTAATGACAGATGTATGTGATAAAAATCGTTTATTGTATACATTCCTTCTGACAGAATTTGCTTTTGTCGTACTGGCATCGAAAAATCATTTTCGGGAATATAAATCGAATTTTCAGTGCGCCAATGATATGTCTGTTTTGTCAGTGGAAGTGCATGCGAGTGTGTGTGTGTGTGTGTGTGTGTGTGAAAGAGATTGAGACGTACACAGAGTATATGTGAGAGAAAGAATCTCTGGATAGTTTTTCTTTGTATGTGTGTTTTTGTGTTGAGGGAGAGAAGCTACGATTTGCGGCAGAGTAAAGGACAATTTGATAAGTCAACTTTCAAAAGTTTACTGGTGTACAACCCAGGCTTTCGTTCCTCCTTCGAGCGATTTTGTGTAACTAATCTGAAGGCTACGGCGGTAGTGGCATGTTGTGTGTTTGTGTTGTAAGTGTGTGTGTGTGTGTGTGTGTGTGTGCTCGCATATATATGAACACACACAGACGAATATATATATATATATATATATGAACAGACATACATACATACATGCATACATATAGGAACACACACACATACATACATATAGGAAAACACACACACACACACACACACACACACACACACACACATTTGCATTATTGTCAAATATTTGACAAATGGTCTCTGTTCTCTCTCTCTCTCTCTCTCTCTCTCTCTCTCTCTCTCTTTTAGCACACACACATATGCTCGCGAGCGCGCGCATATACACACTCCTTTCTCTCTCTCTCTCTCTCTCTCTCTCTCTCTCTCTATATATATATATATATATATATATATATATATACCGGTATGTGATGTGTGTGGGTGGGTTGTGGTGGTGCGTGTGTATGGGTGGTGGTGGTAGAGACATATATGTAAATATATATAAATATATATATATATATATATATATATATATATATACAGAGAGACACACAGGTAAATGAAAGAATCTGGGTGATGGCTGGGGAAAGGTCTTTTCACACGGCCATGGAGGTGGATCAAGGTCTTAGTCAAAGGGAAACAACTCTCCATGTGACACACGCGTTTTGAAACGTTGGAGGCTGTTTCTTGCTCAGCTGTGGTCGTTTCCCAGTCGGGTAGTTTGTTTTTGATCTTGTTTTTATGTTGTTGTTTTTGTTGCTGTTTTGTTTGTTTTGTTGTTGTTTTCAGGTTCTAAAACGGTTCACTATTTTTCTGTTTTTCGTATGCGTGTGCCCCCCCCCCCCCAACCTCTTTCTCTCTTAGTTTTTGTGACCATACACAGAATTTTCAACAAAACTGATCGTATGTAAAAAAAATTTTCAGTGGATGGGAGTGGGGAAGAGGGGTTATTAGCACGGACTTCTACAGTGTAGTTGCGGCTGTTTACACTTTGAATTGATCTACAAAGGGATTCCGTTTGAGGTACGCAGTTTTGTTCAGTACGTCACAAATATTAATGTGTATTAGAATGTGTTACTGTAGGGGCTAGGGTTTTTTTTTTTTGTTTGTTTGTGTGTTTTTTTTAACATCGCCAAATGATATATATATGATATATATATATAAAATAAAAAAATGGCGAGACGCCATATATCGCCATTGAAAGAATGTGCAGTTTCACTGGTAATTCATTACACAATAACTGCCGTCTGTACCATTCAAGACAAAGCTCGTATTCCATGAGTACTGCTAAAACATAGATTATAAAGTTCACGACTGAAACAAAACAAAAAATAAATAAATAAAAAAAGAAGAAAAAAAAAGAATAAAGGTGAAAGGTCCAACACATTTGTTTCACAGCCATGGGGTCAGTGAAACCAGATTCACTGTGTCTAAGGCCAGAACTGGAAGGCGGGGACAAATCCTCTCCTTCCTCCGCTTTTATTGACCTTCCCCGGCGACCGAAGTCAGGTACCAAGTTTCAAGTTTTAATTATCCTTTCACTCCTATTGGAGTATGGAGGATTACTGCAAATTTTTTTTTTTTTTCATGCCCAGAACAAACATTTCCAAATGCACACCAATGTCACATAAAAGTTGAGAAAACACAAATGTCTTTTAACTCCAAAAGTGTAGCTAGGCAACATTTGCAAATTTAATCATCTTACTTAGAGCTGAATGACATTTTTTGCCTCCTTTGAGCATATTACAGAAATCAAAAACCGATTTGGGAGACAAATATTTTTTAGGAACATATCTATTTCGTAAATGATCATAATTGGGACATTCCATTATAAAACGAAACTCATCCCCAATCGCAGACATGTTACAAACCTTACAAAGCCGTAACTTTCGTGGCATGCCTTTGTGTCTCCCTGTTTCTATTTCCAGCTCATGATTACTACTTCGAAATCTGAAGAAGCTGATAACGTAATTATCAGGCATTTGACTTAATATTTTTTCTCTACCAAATCCACTTTTGAAATTTCGATAAAACAGACATTTACTACTCGCCTCTAGAGCATGTCTCCATTGATTTTGAAAACTATCTCTCATAGCAATGTTGACATTCACACCTGGCGGAAGTGAGCAAAATCGGGAGTAAAGTGTCTTTCCAAAAGACACACCCACCACGCCGAAAGCTTCGATTCCCTGAACACTGGATCTCAGAAGATCAGCGTCTTAAGGGTTATCACACACACACACACACACACACACACACACACCTTCCCCGACCGAAGTCAGGTACTCATTCATTCCTGGATGGAGTTAGAGTTCTAAGTCGGAGCAAAGTGCCTAGCATCGAACCCCTGAACACAAGATCTCAGAAGACCAGCGCCTTACCGGTTATCACACACACACACACACACACACACACACACACACCCTACCCCCGGCACCACCCTCCCACCCAGTCAATATGTGTTGTTGTTTTTTTCTCGCTGCACTAAATTGCCATGACTACCATACCTGTTGTTGATGCTATTGCGTGAGTGTTGGGGGGAGGGGAAATATGTGCGTGTGGGTGGGTAGGGTTGGGAGTAAGTGTATGTGTATGTGCGTGTGTATGTGTGCGTGTGTGTGTGTGTGTGTTGTATTGCGTGTGTGTGTGCGTGTTTGTGCGTATGTATATATTTGTGTCAGTATATTAGCACGCGCGCGCGCGCGTGTGTGTGTGTGCATGGTTTATTTGGGACAGGGGAGGTAATGAAGCTCCTGGAGAGATGTCTGTGTCCCCGAGATGTCGTGTCGGTTCTTGGGTTATCCCCCTTATAACAACATCGTGAACGTGTGGGCTTGTCTAAAAGCCTTCTCTTCACTTGGCGTTGCTGCTGTACATAACCTGTTCTGTGGATATGTCTTCATTGTGATGACGGCTGAAGTCTGTGTCAACAGAAAATACCAAGCGATGTCTACCTTGTTTATCCCACGGTTCCTGTGTCTAGTGCTATGCAATCCTCATCAGTGTTGTTGGAAAAAAAAAAGAAAAACTGTGTTGTAATAAACGAAGGGTGTCACATCAGTCTGCCTTCGTGTCGTTGTGACTGGATGATTTTCTCATTACGCTGCCGTGTTTCGGTTCTTGCTTATTGAAGCTGACCCGAGACACACACACACGCGCGCGCGCGCACACACACGCACACACACACACATACGCACACACAATCTCTCTCTCCCTCTCTCTGTGTCTTGTTAGTATGCTAATCAACGTTGTAATATTGTTCCTTGCCATCTGTGTGTTTTTCAGATTATATACCCACGACCACTGCTGTCCTCCCAACCCCCAAACTAAGAGACTCAAAAAGGAAACCAACCACAACAAACTGAAATAAGAATTCATACAAACACCGCATTCATCATTTTTATTGCAGCAGTACGTTTAGAATGTTCTTACCAATAAGATAATTTAACTGATAGATTATCATTATAGCATAGTCGTCATCAATATTGTCAAAAAGGAAACCAAACACAACAAACTGAAATAAGAAGTGATACAAACAAACACCACAATTATGATTTTTATTGCAGCAATACGTTTATATATTCATGCCAATATAATGATTTAACTGATAAATTGTCACTATAGTATAATCGTCATCAATATTGTCACTTTAAGTTGAAAAAAACAACAAAAAAATAAATCTACCAAAGAAACGAAATCCAAAGCAAAAAAACAAACAAACAAAAAACCCAACAAACAAACACGAACCAACGAACAAGCAAATGAACGAATGAAGTAACAACTGAACGATTGACTCACTGACATGGAACATGCAAATACAACAAATTGTTTCGTGTGGTGTACTTGAAACATGAAGATCAAAAGATTCCATAGACTTTTACAGCCGCTACGGCAGTGGAATTCATATCATAATTATTCACTGTGTCAAGGGTTCTGTATAGGAAGGCGTAGCCCAATATCCCCTCTTTCGTCGCTAAGCTTCCCCAGCCTAAGTCAGGTACCCACACACTCTTTGTATTTGTATTTGTGTTTCTTTTTATCACAACAGATTTCTCTGTGTGAAATTCGGGTTGCTCTCCCCAGGGAGGGCGCGTCGCTATTCTACAGCGCCACCCATTTTTGTATTTTTTCCTGCGTGCAGTTTTATTTGTTTTTCCTATCGAAGTGGATTTTCCTTCAGAGTTTTGCCAGGAACAACCCTTTTGTTGCCGTGGGTTCTTTTACGTGCGCTACGTGCATGCTGCACACGGGACCTCGGTTTATCATCTTATGCGAATGACTAGCGCCCGGACCACCACTCAAGGTCTAGTGGAGGGGGAGAAAATATCGGCGGCTGAGCCGTGATTCGAACCAGCGCGCTCAGATTCTCTCTCTTCCTAGACTGACGCGTCACCTCTAGGCCATCACTCCACTCTTGGGTGTAGTTAGGAAATTCGGAGTACTGTGCTTTTCCCGAGGGATGTCATTAACTTTCAGAATGGACAATCATTGACTCCAGAAACTTTTCTCTGTCTCTGTCTCTCTGTCTCTGTCTCTCTGTCTCTGT
>NC_134890.1:21741681-21746681 GCF_041734735.1 Babylonia areolata | reverse complement strand
TTTTCATATCAACTTTAAAACTATAAAACTAGAATGAACATAAAAGAGAAATTGAATCGACCGTGTCAGCCGGGTGTAACTAAACTTGTACATCTACATGTACGTCACCTTTACCGCGGACTTAAAAATATTCCTTAATTGCCCTAAAAGATTTTTTGAATACTCAAGACACACCAGAATAATATGATTTAAACAGCGTTCTCACGGCGAATACCGCAATCGATTTATCGCCCTTTAAAAAAAGCATGTTTAAATATATTTTTGAACGTCAGTTAAGGAGCCATGATAGTGTAATGGGTAAGACAGTTTCTTCTCACCCGAACACGCGGGGTTCGAATCTGCCGTTAGGACTTTTTTTTTCTTTTTCTTTTAACCCGAAGTTTAATAATAACAAATACAGAACACATTTTAACGATTAGATTTTTTATATACAAGTGAGTCTTGAAGGCCTTGCCTCTCTTGTTATATTATTATTATTATTATTATTATTACCACTAAAAAGAGAAAAAAAGCAACAGAATAAAATAAAACAGAATAAAACGAAAGCAGCAAACCCCTACACTCTCTCCCTAGTTCTGTTTCAATCGCCCAGTTGATCCCTTGCCCGACTCATCGCTCGAGCATAACTGTAACAAACGTTGCTGAACTCCCTATTCAACGATACAGACTGCTAGCAATACATAGACAAGAAAGAAAGTGTACACTTTTGTGATTTGAATGAAATCGGTGATGGAAGTTCATTATGTATTCATTCGTTCGTTTACAATCATTACAAATTTGCAGGTCGGTAACAAACACCATCCAAATGCTTTAGAATTTACAAGACTGCGCAGCGTAAATCCAAACTTATCAAACCTGGAAAAAAAAAAGAAAAAAAAAGAACACCCTCCGCCTCCCACCTCCCCCCTTCCCCCCCCCAAAAAACAACAAAAAACAACAAACAAAAACCAACAACAAACACAAACAAAAAACCCAGCCAACCAACCAACCAAACAAAAAACAACAAATAAACAACAAAAAAGTCCGTATCATACTGAAACTGATCATCAGTCATAATATATAAAATCAGAGGCTGGCTGCTTATTTGACGACCACACTTTACACAAAATTATAATCTCAACGACCTTTGTTGTATAATTATTTACTCCATTCATGTTTGCTGTTTTGGTAAGTTTATTATATAAATTTCCTGCGCTCGAATGAATGGCACCCCACTTGAAGCGCACTGGTGTCCAGTTGCATATTACTTGTACGTTTTGTCCTAGCTTAATGACTAAACGGTACCCCCATCCTCCCCCCTATCCCCATCCCCATCCCCACCACCCTCCTCAAAACACCCGACCCCTCGCCCCTGCCCCTCCGCCCACCAACCTGATCAAACTAAAACTACAGACGGACCATGGCGTGAAGCAAAAGAAGACTGCCGCTCAGTACTCCCCACCACCACCTCCCCTTGCCCAGAGAGGCAGCTCCGTTTCCATCATCAGTCTCCATGTGGATGTCGCCATGACCCACGTTGCACCAGTCAGAGCGGCAGTACTGTCGGCAGCGGGGTCGGCCGCCCAAATCTTGGCAGCCGTACGCCGGGAGCCCGTTTGGCGTCTCTTCGCAGGTACGTGACAGGGAGGACAGTCTGGTGTATCCTGCGCAGGTAAAAGACCCCCCGATCCCCCCAATTTAAAAAATGAATAAATAAAAATAAATAAATTAAAATAATCTCTCGTTGTGTCTTTTTTTTCCTTTTTTTTTTCAATAGGAGTTTGCAGTGACTACATCCAGTTGTTCTCTGTCTGTCTGTCTGTCTCTCGCTCTGTGTGTGTGTGTGTGTCTTCTTTGTGTGTGTGTGTGTGTGTGTGTGTGTGTACATCAGTGTGCCTGCGTCTGTGTCTGTGTGAGTGCGTGTGTGTTGTGTGGATGCATAGTGTGATGCGACATTCCGGCGGTGTGGAGGTGGTAACAACAATGTGTTTGTGTCTGTTCATGCTATGTGCGTATATGTGGTCATTTGAGTATGTGAGTGTTACTGTCATCGAATTATGATTCACACAAAACATGGACAATGTCTTAGTGTCTGTGTAAGTGTGAGTGTATGCTACGTGCGTGTATGCAATCATGTGTGTATGTCAGTGCTACTGTTACCAAATTACGATTCACACAAAACATGCCTATTCATGAAGTTACCCAAACAAGCAGCTAAACACCCACCCTAACTTCCAAGCAATCAATCAACCAATCAACAAACCAGCTAAACATCCAACCTAACTTCCAACTAGCCAACCAACCAGCTAACACCTAACCTAACTTACAACCAGACAACCAACCAGCTTAACACCCAACCTAACTTACAACCAGACAACCAACCAGCTTAACACCCAACCTAACTTACAACCAGACAACCAACCAGCTAAACATCCAACTAACTTCCAGCCAGCCAACCAGCCAACCAAACATGCAGACTAACACCGAACCAGACAAACAACCAGCTAAATATCTAATCTAACTTCCAACCAATCAAATAGCTAAACGCCCTCCCTGATTTCCTAACGACCAACCAACCAACCAGCTAAACACCCATCCTAACTTCCAAACAACCAAATAGATAAAATCTCACCTTAACTTCCAAACAACCAAATAGATAAAATCTCACCTTAACTTCCAAACAACCAAATAGATAAAATCTCACCTTAACTTCCAAACAACCAAGAAGCTAAATACCCAATCCAACGTCAAACCATCCATCCAAGCAAAGAAACAACCAACCAACCAACCAGTTAAACAACCCCACCACCTAACTTCCATCAAGCCTACCACCCAGCTAAATACTGCCCGTACCTTCTAAGCAACCACCCAGCCAAACATCCAACCTTACTTCTAAGCGACCACCCAGCCAAACACCCAACCTTACTTCAAACTAACAAACCACCCAGCTAAGCAACCACTCTAACTTCAAATTAACCAACCACCCAGATAAAGACGCACCCTTACTCCAAACAAACCAGCCATCCAGCCAAGCACCCAAAGTAACCAACCACCCAGCTAAGCAACCACTTTAGCTTCAAACTAACCAACCACCCAGCTAAAGACCCACCCTTACTTCAAACTAACCAGCCATCCAGCCAAACACCCACCCTAACTTTCAACCAGCCACCCAGCTAAGCAACCACCCTAATTTCAAACTAACCAACCACCCAGCTAAAGACCCACCCTAACTTCCAAGCAACCACCCAGCCAAACACCACCCTAACTTATAACCAGCCACCCAGCCAAACACCACCCTAACTTCCGAGCAACCACCCAGCAAAACACCTACCCTAACTTCCAAGCAACCATCTATCAAGCCAAAACACCACGCTAACTTCCAACCAGCCACCCAGCCAAACACCCACCCTATCAACTAACAAACAACCTAAACTAACCAACCACCTGAACACTCATCCTAACCCTTCACCCCCCCTCCCTGGTTCACACACACACACACACACACACACACACACACACACACACACACACATACACACACACCACCACCACCACCACCACCACCATCACCACCACCACTACCACCACACTATCCCACCCACACCCCCTTTCTCCCCTCGCCCCCCTTTTTCTTTCTTTCTTTCCTTCTACCCCTCCCCGTCCCCTTGAGCCATTACATGCGTTGATACATTAACTCACTCAGTACGGCCAGTGCTCTCTTCTCCTCTACACAGACCCCTCGGATGTCCAGTGGCTGTCTCAATGACCCAACCTTTAGCTTCCGTCGTCAGAATTGTGGTATTCTTTGTCAACATTCACCTCTTCAGTATAAGAGCCTTCCGCTCGTAATATTTTGATGATGGTAATTGGGGAGAAACGCTGTTCACGTCGTCTCTTTCGCCGTTCGTATACAGAGAGTTAAATGGAATAGCACGTTATTAGCCCAAGCTTTTTACTTTTTTTGTTGTTTTTTTTTTCTCCCTTTCTTTCTTTCTTTTTTTTTTCCTTTTTTTTCTCTAGACTTTGTATTTCAAATGCTGTGTTTTTCTCTTTTTTCTTCGTTCGCGAGCTGCAGCTCCCACGTTCATTCGTATGTACACGAGTAGGCTTTTACGTCCGTTCCCCCCCCCCCCCGCCATGTAGGCAGCCACACTGCGTTTTCGGGGGTATAAAATGCTATGTTCGTAAACCTCGTGACTAAACTAACCTGGCTCGTAGGTAGCGATGATGACGCAACTGTGTGTGGCGAAGTTGCAGGAGACGTTGACGGAGGAAACGAAATGGGTGGCGTTTGTCACACACTCCCTGTCCCTGGACCCGTCGCCCGCGTAGTTGTACGAACAGGCCAGGCAGTTGGTTCCAGTCGCGGCTGCTGCTGTTGCTGCTGGAATAATAACAGTCAGAAAAGTGTCACGCAGTGTTCCAACTCCAAGGAGGAAGGTGGCAAAATGGTAAAGACGCCCAGCTGCCAATGCGAAGAGTCCGTGAGGGTGTGGGTTCGAATCCCGCTCTCGCCCATTCTTCCAAGTTTGACTGGAAAATCAAACGTCTAGTCTTTCGGATGAGACGATAAACCGAGGTCCCGAGTGCAGTACGCGCCTGGCGCACTGAAAAAAAGAACCCATGGCAACGAGAGTGTTGTCCTGTGGCAAATTTATGTAAAAATAAGAAATCGACTTTTGACAGGTACACTCATATATAAGCATGCACTCAAGGCCTGACAAGTGCGTTGGGTTATGCTGCTGTCAGGCATCTGCCTAGCAGATGTGGTGCAGCGTAAATGGATTTGTCCGAACGCAGTGACTTCTCCTTAAGAAACTGAAACTGAAACTGAAACCGTGCCTGCTAACAAAGCCTTGACATGCAGAGTAGAGTCCAACGACTTCAGAGAATGTTTTATTGTTATGTAGTAGACGATAACGTTTGCATTTGTCACTAACACCAAGTCCAGCAAGGATGCTCTGACGAATTTCGAAGCAGTTTTGTTGTTGTTTTTACCAGAAACCCGTGTTTTGGGAGAC
>NC_134890.1:21724181-21734181 GCF_041734735.1 Babylonia areolata | reverse complement strand
CGGGTGTGGCCGTGTATGGGGGTATGTAAATGAGCGGCGTGGGAGTAATGCCACTCAAACGGTGCAGATGATGGGGCAGCATAAAAAAAGAAAAAGAAAAGGACAAGTTCCCTGCAGTGGTTTCTTTTCTGTAAAACGACCAGCGAGTGAGAAGTACAGCAACAAATTATGCGTCGGCTGTTTTTGTTGCTGTTGTTGTTGTTGTAGCTTTTTTGTTGTTGTTTTATAGTGAGAATTACAGCAACAGACTGTGTACAGAATTAGTTTGATAAGTGCAGCAACGTTTACTACATTGGGTTTTTTGTTGTTGTTGTTGTTGTTTTTTCGTAAAACGACCAGCGAGTGAAAAGAACAACAATAATTGTACTACGCACAGGATATTTTTTGTGCGAATTACACAAACAGACTATGTATAACATTAGTTTGAGTAAGAGGTAAAACGATAAACTATGTATAACATTAGTTTTGAGTGAGAGGTAAAGAATTGAACTATGTATAACATAAGTTTGAGTGAGAGGTAAAGCGATAGACTATGTGTAACATTAGTTTTGAGTGAGAGGTAAAGCGATAGACTATGTATAACATTAGTTTTGAGTGAGAGGTAAAACGATAGACTATGTATAACATTAGTTTTGAGTGAGAGGTAAAGCGATAGACTATGTATAACATTAGTCTGAGTGAGAGGTAAAGCTATAGACTATGTATAACATTAGTTTTGAGTGAGAGGTAAAGCGATAGACTATGTATAATATTAGTTTTGAGTGAGAGGTAAAGCGATAGATTATGTATAACATTAGTTTTGAGTGAGTGGTAAAGTGATATATTATGTATAACATTAGTTTGAGTGAGAGGTAAAGCGATAAACTATGCATAACTTTAGTTTTGAGTGAGAGGTAAAGGGACAGACTATGTATAACATTAGTCTGAGTGAGAGGTAAAGCTATAGACTATGTATAACATTAGTTTTGAGTGAGAGGTAAAGCGATAGACTATGTATAACATTAGTTTTGAGTGAGAGGTAAAGCGATAGACTATGTATAACATTAGTTTTGAGTGAGAGGTAAAGCGATAGACTATGTATAACATTAGTTTTGAGTGAGAGGTAAAGGGACAGACTATGTATAACATTAGTCTGATTGAGAGGTAAAGCTATAGACTATGTATAACATTAGTTTTGAGTGAGTGGTAAAGCGATAGACTATGTATAACATTAGTTTTGAGTGAGAGGTAAAGCGATAGACTATGTATAACATTAGTTTGAGTGAGAGGTAAAGAGATAGACTATGTATAACATTAGTTTTCAGTGAGGGGTAAGCGATAGATTATGTAAAACATTAGTTTTGAGTGAGAGGTAAAGCGATAGACTATGTATAACATTAGTTTTGAGTGAGAGGTAAAGCGATAGACTATGTATAACATTAGTTTTGAGTGAGAGGTAAAACGATAGACTATGTATAACATTAGTTTGAGAGAGAGGTAAAACGATAGACTATGTATAACATTAGTTCTGAGTGAGAGGTAAAGCGATAGACTATGTATAATATTAGTTTTGAGTGAGAGGTAAAGCGATAGATTATGTATAACATTAATTTTGAGTGAGTGGTAAAGCGATAGATTATGTATAACATTAGTTTGAGTGAGAGGTAAAGAGATAAACTATGTATAACATTAGTTTTGAGTGAGAGGTAAAGCGATAGACTATGTATAACTTTACTTTTGAGTGAGAGGTAAAGCGATTAACTATGCATAACATTAGTTTTGAGTGAGAGGTAAAGCGATTAACTATGCATAACATTAGTTTTGAGTGAGAGGTAAAGCGATAGACTATGTATAACATTAGTTTTGAGTGAGAGGTAAAGCGATAGACTATGTATAACATTAGTTTGAGAGAGAGGTAAAACGATAGACTATGTATAACATTAGTTCTGAGTGAGAGGTAAAGCGATAGACTATGTATAATATTAGTTTTGAGTGAGAGGTAAAGCGATAGATTATGTATAACATTAGTTTGAGTGAGAGGTAAAGAGATAAACTATGTATAACATTAGTTTGAGTGAGAGGTAAAGCGATAAACTATGCATAACATTAGTTTTGAGTGAGAGGTAAAGCGATAAACTATGTATAATTTTACTTTTGAGTGAGAGGTAAAGCGATTAACTATGCATAATATTAGTTTGAGTGAGAGGTAAAGCGATAGACTACGTATAACATTAGTTTGAGTGAGAGGTAAAGCGATAGACTATGTATAACATTAGTTTTGAGTGAGAGGTAAAGCGATAGACTATGTATAACATTAGTTTGAGTGAGAGCAAAAGCGACAGACTATGTATAACATTAGTTTTGAGTGAGTGGTAAAGCGATAGACTATGTATAACATTAGTTTTGAGTGAGAGGTAAAACGATAGACTATGTATAACATTAGTTTTGAGTGAGAGGTAAAGCGATAGACTATGTATAACATTAGTTTGAGAGAGAGGTAAAGCGATAGACTATGTATAACATTAGTTCTGAGTGAGAGGTAAAGCGATAGACTATATATAATATTAGTTTTGAGTGAGAGGTAAAGCAATAGATTATGTATAACATTAGTTTTGAGTGAGTGGTAAAGCGATAGATTATGCATAACATTAGTTTTGAGTGAGTGGTAAAGCGATAGATTATGTATAACATTAGTTTGAGTGAGAGGTAAAACGATAGACTATGTATAACATTAGTTTTGAGTGAGAGGTAAAGCGATAGACTATGTATAATATTAGTTTGAGAGAGAGGTAAAACGATAGACTATGTATAACATTAGTTCTGAGTGAGAGGTAAAGCGATAGACTATATATAATATTAGTTTTGAGTGAGAGGTAAAGCAATAGATTATGTATAACATTAGTTCTGAGTGAGAGCTAAAGCGATAGACTATGTATAACATTAGTTTGAGTGAGAGGTAAAGCGATAGACTATGTATAACTTTACTTTTGAGTGAGAGGTAAAGCGATTAACTATGCATAACATTAGTTTTGAGTGAGAGGTAAAGCGATAGACTATGTATAACTTTACTTTTGAGTGAGAGGTAAAGCGATTAACTATGCATAACATTAGTTTGAGTGAGAGGTAAAGCGATAGACTACGTATAATATTAGTTTTGAGTGAGAGGTAAAGCGATAGATTATGTATAACATTAGTTTGAGAGAGAGGTAAAGCGATAGACTATGTACAATATTAGTTTTGAGTGAGAGGTAAAGCGATAGACTATGTATAACATTAGTTTTGAGTGAGAGGTAAAGCCATAGACTATGCATAACATTAGTTTTGAGTGAGAGGTAAAGCGATAGACTATGTATAACATTAGTTTGAGTGAGTGGTAAAGCGATAGACTACGTATAACATTACTTTTGAGTGAGAGGTAAAGCGATAAACTATGTATAACATTAGTTTGAGTGAGAGGTAAAGCGATTAACTATGCATAACATTAGTTTGAGTGAGAGGTAAAGCGATAGACTACGTATAACATTACTTTTGAGTGAGAGGTAAAGCGATAAACTATGCATAACATTAGTTTGAGTGAGAGGTAAAGCGATAGACTATGTATAACATTAGTTTTGAGTGAGTGGTAAAGTGATATATTATGTATAACATTAGTTTGAGTGAGAGGTAAAGCGATAAACTATGCATAACTTTAGTTTTGAGTGAGAGGTAAAGCGATAGACTATGTATAACTTTACTTTTGAGTGAGAGGTAAAGCGATAAACTATGCATAACATTAGTTTGAGTGAGAGGTAAAGCGATTAACTATGCATAACATTAGTTTGAGTGAGAGGTAAAGCGATAGACTACGTATAACATTACTTTTGAGTGAGAGGTAAAGCGATTAACTATGCATAACATTAGTTTGAGTGAGAGGTAAAGCGATAGACTATGTATAACATTAGTTTGAGTGAGAGGTAAAGCGATAGACTATGTATAACATTAGTTTTGAGTGAGAGGTAAAGCGATAGATTATGTATAACATTAGTTTTGAGTGAGAGGTAAAGAGATAAACTATGTATAACATTAGTTTTGAGTGAGAGGTAAAGCGATAGACTATGCATAACATTAGTTTTGAGTGAGTGGTAAAGCGATAGACTATGTATAACATTAGTCTGAGTGAGAGGTAAAGCGATAGACTACGTATAACATTAGTTTGAGTGAGACAAACAACAGACTATTAATTTAACAGAAAATTAATTTCCCCTATGACCTTTCAGTCAATTCTGAAAATCACTTCGCAAAACTGCGTTTCAAAGAAATCTAAATTGCTTGTGGCGGTGTGTGGGTGAGGAGGAGGGGAGGAGGGGGGGGACATTAACTCTCTCCATACGAACGGCGAAAGAGACGACGTTAACAGCGTTTCTCCCCAATTACCATCATCAAGATATTACAAGCGGAAGGCTCTTACACTGAAGAGGTGAATGTTGAGAAAGAATACCACAATTCTAACGACGGAAGCTAAAGGTTGGATCGTTGAGACACCCACTGGACATCCGAGGGGTCTGTGTAGAGGAGAAGAGAGGACTGGCCGTACTGAGTGAGTTAAGTCCATCACCGACTACACTGAATAAATCAGACGGACCGCCCATACCAAGTTGACATCCGGAGACTACACCCTCCTCGAACAAAGAAGAAACCTTCACAACACAGAGACCCCAGCGCTGAACAACAACGTGGCCTTCAGGGCGAAATTCAATAGGTTGTTAAACTCAACTCTTTAATTCACTCAGTACGGCCAGTCCTCTCTTCTCCTCTACACAGACCCCTCGGATGTCCAGTGGGTGTCTCAATGACCCAACCTTTAGCTTCCGTCGTCAGAATTGTGGTATTCTTTGTCAACATTCACCTCTTCAGTGTAAGAGCCTTCCGCTTGTAATATTTTGATGGTGGTAATTGGGGAGAAACGCTGTTAACGTCGTCTCTTTCGCCGTTCGTATGGAGAGAGTTAAAAGCTTAAGGCTGAAACCGCTGATCTAACAATAGAATTTTTAAATCAAAGGGGATGAATGACCCGAAACTTCTCTCTCTCTCTCTCTCTCTCTCTCTCTCTCTCTTTTCCCGGCCTTCGGGGCAGTGAATTCCTAATCACTGTCTGAGTTCGACAATCCCTCCTGTTGAATTAAATCCCCTGGACCGAAGTCTGGTACCCACTTACACCCCGGTGGATTGAGGAAAATGAGAAGAAAGTGCCTTTACCAAAAGATACATCATCCTGCTGAAAGCCGGTACTCATTTACACCCGGGTGGAGTTAGGACAATCGGAAGAAAGAGCCTTTACCAATAGATACATCATCATGCTGAAAGCCTGTACCCATTTATACCCGGGTGGAGTTAGGACAATCGGAGGAAAGAGCCTTTACCAATAGATACATCATCATGCTGAAAGCCGGTACCCGTTTACACCCGGGTGGAGTGAGGACAATCGGAGGAAAGAGCCTTTACCAAAAGATACATCATCATGCTGAAAGCCGGTACCCATTTACACCCGTGTGGAGTGATGACTATCGAAGGAAAGAGCCTTTACCAACAGATACATCATCATGCTGAAAGCCTGTACCCGTTTACACCCGGGTGGAGTGTGGAAAACCGGAAGAAAGTGCCTTTTCCTGAGGTCACAAGACCATACCGAAGTGAGGGCTCGAACCCCAATCATATTTGGAGCAGTGGGTCAGAGGTCCAACATCTGCCCAAGCCTGCCCACGGTACCCCAGAAAAACCATCTGTGCTGGCACTAAGTACGCCTCCCTATTCAACAACAACAACAACAATTTCATCAATAAATAAATAAATAAATAAAATAAAAAAGACATTTACATGCTACCGTTTTAATCAAGACATTGAGACATTTTAATAAAGATTTCTTTTTTTTAAACGCAGACACACACAGACACAGACAGACAGACAGACAGACACACACACACACACACACACACACACACACACACACACACAGAGGAGAAGAGAAGAGAATAGCAACATCGTCCTGGACGATTACAAATTCATGTACATCTAACGATCCATCCATACATACAGTAACATAGGACAGATAACAGGCGTGTGTCTATCGAACTGACCAGCAAAGAAACAAAAACAAAACACAACCAAACAAAACCAGAAACTGACACGAGAGACAGGCAGACTGACAGGCAGAAAAGGCACCCTCTGAAGAGGAATGTGCACATGTACCGCAGCATTTATATTTAGTTTCAGTTTCAATTTCTCAAGGAGGCGTCACTGCGTTCGGACAAATCCATATATACGCAACACCACATCTGCTGAGCAGTTGCCTGACCAGCAACATAGCCCAACGCGCTTAGTCAGGTCTTGAGTGTATACATATTTATCTACCTGTCAGAGTGGATTTCTGCTACAGAATGTTGCCAGAAGACAACATTCTCGTTGCCATGGGTTCTGTTTCAGTGCGCCAAGTGCGTGGCGCACACGGGACCTCGGTCTATCGTCTCATCCGAAAGATTAGACACTCAGTTTGATTTTCCAGTCAAATGTGGGAGAAAGGGTGAGAGCGGGATTCGAACCCACACCCTCACGGACACTGCACTGGCAGATAAATGTCTTAAATTTCATATGACACATATACATAATCCATGCAAAATTAGACATGTCTCGTGTGTATATGTACATACATACATACACACTATACACCTCTATAATTTCAAAGCCTGAAAATCCCAGCAGTTTTAATCAAGCTGTTAACAAACGGTATGAAAACAAAAAAACACGTAAAGTTCTCAAGACACATGCTCTGACATGAAATATAGTCTCCTGTTTTAAATAATCTGTGTAGTTACTGATTGTTCGAGGCAACCATGTGTTTGTTATGCATTGCCCGTATATACTGCCAGCAAGTCCCCGACAGCCGCCACCATCCCCTGTCCACACTGCGTCAGAACCTTCCGGGCACGGATTGGCCTGACCAGTCATCTGCGCACCCACAGAGCCCAACCCACCCACCCCCAGGATGACTAGATGGTCCTCGTCGATCCCGACGGACGAACCTCCATACTGTGTAGCTTTTTGAGGATTAAAAGGCTATGCCAGTCTTGAACATAAAAGCTGGTTTGTGTTTGCACATTTTTTTTCTATTATTACTGCTGTTTGCACATGTCAAAGAGTGGTACAAGGGTAAATCCAGCCCCCCCCCCCCCCACCCCCCACCCCCCATCCCCCTTTTTATCAGGCAGTGTCTGGTGTCTGGGTTTGTTCCAATGTACCTTTTGTTTACCTGTGTGCTAGCTGAATCGGTAGCATAAGCAGCATTGAGTTGAAGTTGTGTACCTTGTGACTGGAGAGAGTTACCACTTTTTACTGTTTGTTAGTGATAACATTTATTTGTTCTTCTGGTCCCCATTATCTATTCATTCACTGACTGTTCCCTTATCTACACGGCCAGCCATCAAACCTGACTTTTTCCTCTTTCTTTCTCTATTGCCTTCTCTTTCCACAACACGTTTGTTAATTTTCTTTGTTTAATTTTCTTTCTTTTCTTTTTATTTATTTATTTTATCTTAGCTTAGTTTTGTTGTAATTCATGTATGATCACGTTTAAACTTATAAGTATGATGACATCCGTCACATATCTATTGTGTACATGTATCAGGACGGGACTTTTCCCGGTAGTCCTGTTCATCTATATCTGTGTTGCATTATGACCTGTTCCAAACAAAATACTGATTAAACCAACCACCAGTAAGGCGACCTGACTCCGGTTTTACTTCGTTCACGGAGGCACGAGATTCGTCACGTGACTGAGGCAGTGACAGTCTTATCACCAGGATGACAGGTGTGACGTCAGAAAGCACAGACACATCACAACCTCTTTCCTCCACCCCTCCGAAAAAAACAACAACGGAACAACCAAAAACAACACACACACACACACACACACACACACACACACAAAAAAAAAAAAAAAAAAAAACCTTCACAACGCCAAGACCCCCAGAAGTGAAAGACTTGACATGATCAAAATCCTTCACTGCTATGAGTTGGTGGAATGATATCAGACAGACATACATTTGAAGTGTAAAATGGTACACATTATGTGTAGGCCCTACGTCCGCACTGGTCCACGTGGTTGTGGCTGCTGTACAAAAACATCCACAAAACTGACGCGATCCTGTGAGAAAGAAATTCATACTGAGAATGGTCCCTAACATCCTGCGCTGGATTGCATAAGCAGGGTACGGTGGTCAAAGTTAATGGTTAGAGCGTTGGATTTCCTGAGTTTGATCCCCGTCGGTCCTGGTGGGTCAAGGTTGGAAAGCTCTTCCGGTTCCGGTCTCCCTGGTCAACATAATATAACTTATGTGCAGACATGCTAGTGCCTGAACCCCCTTCATGTATATACGCACGCAAGCAGATGTTGTCATCCATGTCAGCCTTCGGTGGGTTATGGAAACAAGGACATTATTATACCCAATAGTCTGTCAGGAGAAACGGTCTACGTTTCACACCCCCGTCCGCCCCCCACCCCCTTCCCCCCAATACATTTTTCATATGTATTTTTTTGGTGCTTCAGAGCATATAGATCACGAAAAATCATGTTAACATAAAAGATCTTGGGACTCACTGTCCCTTCTGGCATAATTTTGAAGGGTACCCATCTCAGGTGCCGTGGCTGCTTTTCGTCGGTCTAAAACTTTCCATGAGTTTGGTGATAACCTGTGTCTTTGTTATTTGAGCTACGAGAATTTCCTTTACGTTCTTGTTGACAGTAAT
Organism: Babylonia areolata; assembly: GCF_041734735.1. Classification (NCBI taxonomy): domain Eukaryota; kingdom Metazoa; phylum Mollusca; class Gastropoda; order Neogastropoda; family Buccinidae; genus Babylonia; species Babylonia areolata. The sequence continues at coordinate 21,725,424 of NC_134890.1, read as the reverse complement.
GTCTTCTGCACGATATACATTAATCAGAAGGACAATATATGCAATAACGTGACCGCAGTGAAGCTACGTGTGTACCCACCGTCTGTCACACGTTGCGAACTGTGAATTTGCCAAAGCGTTTGCTATAAGCCGTCTCTCTCGAAAACTGTGCAAGTTATTAGAAACAAAGTACACCACATTTTCAAAGAACAGTCTCTTGTTATTCATTTGAGCTATGCCACATCACAATGGGACACAGATCACAGTAAATCCGACAACGCCATCTGTATTCCACTCTGAGTTTGAAAACGTTGACCAGCTCCTGAGTGTAGTCCACGGCCTGAGTTCCGTTTACACAGCGACACAGCATCATGCTGCAAGAAGCTGAAGGGACTGAACATCGTGGAACGTACCCCGTGATGCCATCCATTCCAAGAACCAATGAGCAACCTCTGTATTTGACACAAAAGGATTTACCAGGGTGCTTCATAACCCAGCAGAAATGCCCACCTTTTGCAATTAGGCACTGGACAGTTGATGGAGGTGAAGATGCTCTCAAAAAAGTTCAAAGTTCAAACCTCCAATGGATTCTTCTCCGGAAATACAGCAGCATGTCAGATCAGCAAATACCAGTGTGGGCTGGCTTCATTTCACAGTTTGGGCAGAACCAGCAAAGAAGACGACATTGGACTACTACCCTATGATCCATGACCCCATCACCAGTACAAGACAGTCCAGGAGTGCTTGCGACTTGCAGAGGAGGCCCGAGAGAGGTTGGACAAGAGTACGTTATCACTACGTTTGATCTTGGGGTTTGTATGAAAGCCGAACCAATCGTCAGGAACCAACCTGACCAGTACAAGAAGCATATAATTCTGATCGGTACATTCTACCTTGCATGTGCATACCTCAAGATGCTTGGGAAAAAGCTGAATGGTTCTGGGTTCGGAGATATCCTTCTGGAGGCAGGCCTGATCTCTTCTGGTTCTCTGCAAGGGGTGCTGTCTGGCAAACATTATAAACGAGCATTGTTCTGCCATAAGACAATGCTTGAGAGTCTAGAACGCTCGGTGCTGGAAAGATATCTTGAAATCAGAGATGAAGACACGTCATTTCCGACACTGTCAGAAGACAGCATGATCAAACTCCAGACAGCCTCATATTTCTTCTCAAAAGAGACGTTGACTGAGCTTCAGCAAGATGAATCTATCGCCAGTTTCATGGCAGAGTACGAACAGTTCAGAGATATCAGAGAAGGAGCCTT
>NC_134890.1:21711681-21714181 GCF_041734735.1 Babylonia areolata | reverse complement strand
GTGGCAGATTTATTTTATTTTATTTTATTCTCTTTTTTTTTCTTCTTTTTTTTTTCTTTTTTAGAAAAAAAATAGCCGGGGGAGGTGGCTCGGGGGGGGGGGGGGGGGGGGGGGGGGGGGGGGATGGTGTTGGTTTTTCTTATCGATGCGTCTATATCAAGGTAGATGTACCTGGGGTTTGTATGGTTGATGTCTTTGCATTCCGTGTCAATGTTGACTTAAAGCGATACTGGTGGTTATCCCCGCTATGTCTTAAACGGGGCTGAACGAATTTTAACTTTCAACTTTGAAACTCGAAACTTTGAGGCCGTGTACAGATAAGATCGGACCGTGAACAGCAAACAATTGCTCGTAGCCCGAAGGAACAGGCCAGACTATACCTCTGTAGAAGTTTATACCCGGTGAAAAAATGGCCTTGGTCTTTTCATGTTCTTGTTCTTCTTGTTCTTGTTCTTCTTGCTCTTGTTTTTCTTGTTCTTGTTCTTGTTCTTCTTCCTATTATTATTATTATTATTATTGTTGTTGTTGTGGCTGCTGCTGCTGCTGCTGCTGTTGTTGTTGTTGTTATCATTATTGATATAGCGCCTAACCTCGGTCAGAGACCAAGCTCTAAGTGCTTTACCAACACGGAATCATTTTTGCACGACAGGCTGCCGACCTGCGTAGAGCCTACAGACGGCAGCCTTCAGAGGCTCGTCATTCATTTTATGTGTCATTCAATCAGGTTTCCAGTCAGTCACGCGCACACGTAAGTGTATTTTAGAGTATTTTAGAGTATATTACTCAAGTATATTAGAGTGGATTTTTCTGCGGATTTTTTTGCCATGGACAACTCTTTCGTTGTCGTGGGTTCTTCAATGTGCGCTAAGTGCGTGCTGCACACGGGACCTCGGTTTATTGTCTCATTCAGATGGACCTCCGGGCTAAAGTAATCCTTCCCTCACCCTCCGCCCCCAACCCCCTGCCCGCCCCCAACACACACACACACACACACACACACTCGTCTCACCGTTGCCCACTGCTAGCTACAGGGGTATGATCTGGCCAGCTACACACAGGTGGAGAGAGAGAGAGAGAGAGAGAGGCATTAGGTGCAGAGAGACAGACTGTCACACGTGTGTCGTTGCTGTCTCCTGTGATGACACTCCTCATCTGAGGTGTGCTGGTGGGATACGGTTCAATGGGTTTTAAGCTTGTGTCTGTATGTAGGACGGTGTGTGTGTGGGTGTGTGTGGTGGGTGTGTGTGTGGAGGGTGTGGGTGGGGGAGAGACCTGACATGGAGAAGGGTGGGGGACGGCAGACAAGAGAATGGTGAAATGAAACCATGTGTACTTGACGACATCACTGAAATTTCTAAAAAGAAAAATCTCGATTGGTTATCAACTGGGTTTGCAATCCAACTTTGTCAGTTGGAGGGTGTGTGCATGTGTGTGCGTGTGTGTGTGTATGTGTGTGTGCGTGCGTGTGTGTGTGCGTGCGTGTGTGCGTGCGTGTGTGTGTGCGTGCGTGTGTACGTGTGTGCATGTGTGTGTGTGTGTGTGTGTGTGTGGGTGAAAGAGAGAGAGAGAAAGATAGAACACTGAACACTGAACTGAACACTAAAGTGTTTAATGTGATTAGCTGTAAAGCTCTAGTGACATAGCAGGAAGAGAGAGAGAGAGAGAGAGAGAGAGAGAGAGAGACAGAGACAGAGACAGAGAGACAGAGAGAGAGAGAGAGAGAGAGAGAGAGACAGAGAGAGAGAGAGAGAGACTTAATACTCAACACTCAAAAACTTCATTTCTCATGGATGAATATTTTGGACATTGTCTGTCTTCAAGTGTGCCCCTGTGTTCACGACATCATCAACAACAACGCGCGCGTGTTTAATGTCAAAAGCAAAGTATCAACGTCATACAAAAACACAAATCAATCCTTTGACACAACAGATACGAAAATTCGAATTTGGACACGGAAGTCATAATAAAAATTATCGGTTGTAGACAATGATTGTGCCATGAAGCGATGGTCTGAATTTTGGAACTCAGATTGATCTGAGAGAGAGAGAGAGAGACAGACAGACAGAAACAGACATTGACAGAGACAGAGAGAGACAGACAGAGAGAGAGAATGAATGAATGAATGAATGAATGAATGACTTTATTTTCCAACGGTGAAGACATTAGCACTTTGGCCGACTTACACATCTGCCGTTGTTCTAAGAGACACACGAACATGTACGTATATAATTGTTGTTATGCTTAATACTTAATATATGTATAATGTACATGTATAACACAGCGTCAAACTGAGAGACACGACATCGCTCACATCTGTACGAAACGGAAGCGAGTAACACACACACACACACACACACACACACACACACACACACACACACACACACACACACAGACACACACACACACACACACACACACACACACACACACACACACACACACACACACACACACCAAGGTGAAAACAACAACAACAAAACCCTAGCATGAATGCTAC
>NC_134890.1:21704181-21706681 GCF_041734735.1 Babylonia areolata | reverse complement strand
TATGATTTGTTTAATTCCCACGAGGTAAGAGAGGGGAGTGTATGATTTGTTTAATTCCCACGAGGTAAGAGAGGAGGGTGTATGATTTGTTTAATTCCCACGAGGTAAGAGAGGGGAGTGTATGATTTGTTTAATTCCCACGAGGTAAGAGAGGTGGGTGTATGATTTGTTTAATTCCCACGAGGTAAGAGAGTAGAATGTAGGATAAGTTTGATTGTAACGAGGTAAGAGTGGGGAGTGTGAAATTTTTTGTGTTTTTTTTTACCCTGGAAGCAAGAAAGAAGGGAGTGATATTTGGTTTGTTTCAACGAGGTAAGAGAGGGAGGTTGTAGAGAAGCCTACCTGCCCTCCTTCCCACTCTTCCCCTCCCCACCCTCCCGACACACACATACCACCCACTGCCAAATCTCCCTGCCCTCCTTCCCCCCCACCCCCCCACCCTCCCGACACACACATACCACCCACTGCCAAATCTCCCTGCTCTCCTCCCCCCCCCCACCCTCCCGACACACACATACCACCCACTGCCAAATCTCCCTGCCCTCCTTCCCCCCCCCTCCCGACACACACATACCACCCACTGCCAAATCTCCCTGCCCTCCTTCCCCCTCCCCCCCCCACCCACCCTCCCGACACACACATACCACCCACTGCCAAATCTCCCTGCCCTCCTTCCCCCCCCCCTCCCGACACACACATACCACCCACTGCCAAATCTCCCTGCCCTCCTTCCCCCCCCCCCCCCACCCTCCCGACACACACATACCACCCACTGCCAAATCTCCCTGCCCTCCTACCCCCTCCCCCCTCCCCCCCCCACCCTCCCGACACACACATACCACCCACTGCCAAATCTCCCTGCCCTCCTTCCCCCCCCCCCACCCTCCCGACACACACATACCACCCACTGCCAAATCTCCCTGCCCTCCTTCCCCCCCCCCACCCTCCCGACACACACATACCACCCACTGCCAAATCTCCCTGCCCTCCTTCCCCCCCCCCTCCCGACACACACATACCACCCACTGCCAAATCTCCCTGCCCTCCTTCCCCCTACCCCCCCCCCCCACCCTCCCGACACACACATACCACCCACTGCCAAATCTTCCTGCCCTCCTTCCCCCCCCCCACCCTCCCGACACACACATACCACCCACTGCCAAATCTCCCTGCCCTCCTACCCCCTCCCCCCTCCCCCCCCCACCCTCCCGACACACACATACCACCCACTGCCAAATCTCCCTGCCCTCCTTCCCCCCCCCCCCACCCTCCCGACACACACATACCACCCACTGCCAAATCTCCCTGCCCTCCTTCCCCCCCCCCACCCTCCCGACACACACATACCACCCACTGCCAAATCTCCCTGCCCTCCTTCCCCCCCCCTCCCGACACACACATACCACCCACTGCCAAATCTCCCTGCCCTCCTTCCCCCTACCCCCCCCCCCCCCACCCTCCCGACACACACATACCACCCACTGCCAAATCTTCCTGCCCTCCTTCCCCCTACCCCCCCCACCCCACCCTCCCGACACACACATACCACCCACTGCCAAATCTCCCTGCCCTCCTTCCCCCTACACCCACCCCCCCACCGGACACACACACATACCACCCACTGCCAAATCTCCCTGCTCTCCTTCCCCCTCCCCCCCCCCCACCGGACACACACACATACCACCCACTGCCAAATCTCCCTGCCCTCCTTCCCCCTACCCCGCCCCCACCCTCCCGACACACACATGCCAGCGTACATGGACTGAAATACGTCGTATATAAAAAATTAGAAATTGAATATATCAAATACTGGAAAGATAAAAGAGAAAAAACATTTAAGCTAAAATTTTACAATACGATTGCAGCCGAGTACAAAACTGAAACCTATCTTTTAAATATATCATATACAAAACACAGACAAGCTTTAACGAAATTCAGAATAAGCGCGCATGACCTAAAGATTGAGAAAGGTAGATATTTAAATATTCCACAAGAAGACAGATTATGCAACAAGTGTAACATCCTGGAAGACGAAATCCATCTTCTTGATAATTGTATTAAATATAAAACCTTAAGGCAACAATTTTTAAAAGATATTCAAATTTCGAATAACACAGAAATATTCCCAGTCAGGTGATGCTAACAGATGATGAATATATACAAACAAGATTAGGAAAATTTGTTTATGAATGCTGCTGCAATTTACTGCATTAACTGATTGATTAATTGTGTGTTTTTCATTCATTCATTTATTTACCATTGCACTTGTGTCTTATAAACCTTACGGTTTCATGACAATAAAATCTATTCTATTCTATTCTATTCTACCACCCACTGCCAAATCTCCCTGCACTCCTTGCACAATCAAGGCAAACGGCTGCAGGCCAGAGCTGTAGAAAACGACATCGTTCATCAACCCAGGCGATTGATTTGACCGCTTGCCCCTCGCAGACCCATAATTACGTTTGTGCACATTCCCATTTTGTTTTTTTTTAAGCTC
>NC_134890.1:21676681-21689181 GCF_041734735.1 Babylonia areolata | reverse complement strand
CCCCCCCCCCCCCCCACCCCTTTCTGTCCCTCAGCCATTCACCAGGGAGCTGAGGGGGTGGGGGGAGGGAAGGGGTGGGAGAGGAAGGCGTGGTAGGGGGAGGGGTGTGGGGGGCGGTGAAGTGATTGTATCCAGCTGTGATGAGCGGGGGGGGGGGGGGGGGTGGGGGAGGCGACCCACAAATAGTGATTCCGAGCAAAGAACGCTGCCCGCTGTCAAATAGACACAGGTCAAAATTAAAACTGCTTCAAGTCCAAATCGATATCATTATGCCGGTTCTTTTACATCCCCACCCACACCCCACCCCTTCTACTCTTTCTTGCTCAGACCAAATCTCATTTTACATCTGCCCCCACCCCCACCCCCCTGCCCCCTCTCCCCCCTCCTCCTCCCCCCGGAACCCCCTTAATTACCTCCTCTGCTGTTCTTACGGTCATAGATGGGAATGAAATGCATATTCATTTCTACTCTTTGCCAGTCAAAGTCATTGCATCGTTTTCTCCGTACCAATCTCCCCCCTCCTCCTCCTCCCCCCCCCCCCCCCTTTCCCCATCTCTCCCTCCTCAACCACCGGCGTTTGACACCTTTTTTTTCTTCTTTTTTTTTTCTTTTTCTTTCTTTTTTTTTTTCTTTTTTTTTTTTTTCAAAAAGACGATTCTTTTCATTGGCCTGAATTTTGGGTTTTTACGTTTTCGGGAATTTTCCCCCTTTTTTTCTTCTTCTTTTTTTTTTAATGACCAGACTAATTCCTTTTAATTGGCCCAGGATTTGATTTTTCTCTTCGTCTAGAAAATGTCTGATTTTTTTTTAAACTTCTTTCCTGATCAGTGAGATCAGGTTTTCCGCGATAGTAATTCTCTCCAAGACAGAATCAACAATGGCTTGGTTGTTTTGTTTGTTTTGTTTTGTTTTTTTCCTTTCTTTATCGAGACTGCGTTATTATTATATCAATAATAACTGATGATGATGATGATGATGATAGCAATGATTATATCGAACCACAATTATCATCTTCGCCTGTTCTTTTCTTACTCTCTCTCTCTCTCTCTGACAGTCTTTCTCTGTTTGTTAGTCTGTTTATTTATATGTATTTCTCTGTCTGTCTGTCTGTCTGTCTGTCTCTGTCTCTCTCTCTCTCTCTCTCTCTCTCTCTCTCTCTCTCACGCACACACACACACACACACACACACACACACACTAAACAAACACAAATATCACTTGAAAGTGAAAAGATATAAAAAAAATTTCTACTATGCACAACTGTTGGCACACACACACACACACACACACACACACACCCCACCACCACCACCACTACACACAATAAACAACATACACACACACGGCCTTACCACCCAGTACATGTACCACTAACACCCTCCCATATCCTCCACCCCTTCTGTCCTTCAACCATTCACTCAAGGGAGCTGAGGGGGTGGGGGGTGGGAAAGGGAAGGGGTGGGTGGTGGTAGGGGGATAGGTGGGTGAAGTGATTGTATCCAGCTGTGATAGAGCAGGGGACCCGCAAGCGGTGATTCCGAGCAAAGAACGCTGCACACTTTCAAATAGACACAGGTCAGAAATAAAACTGCTTCAAGTTCAGATTCATGTCATTATGCTGGTTCTTTTACATCCCCACCCCACCCCTTCTACTCTTTCTTGCTCAGAACAAACCTCATTTTCGCCCCTCCTCCTCCCTCCCACCCCACATCCCAGCAGCCTCCTCCCCCACCCCGTACCCCCATTCCCCGCCCTCTGCCTTCCATTCTTTTTGTCAAATTGAACGCCTGTCGCAGGTTTGCTGCTTCTCTGTCTCTGTCTGTCTGTATGTTTGTCTGTCTGTCTCTGTCTGTCTGTCTGTCTGTCAGTGCCTCTCTCTCTCTCTCTCTCTCTCTCTCTCTCTCTCTTTAATTTCTCTGCCGTGATATGTCTTTCTCTCTCTCTCCCTCCCTGCTAGAAAATACATCGTTTATCCACGTGCATTTCGGCTGAGCCTTTTGTTTTCATCGTCCAACAAAAAGATATTTAGGAATTTACAACTATATTGATACAAATCCTTAAATGAAAAAGACGTGCAGTTGCTGTTACTTAGTAATATACTCCTTGGTGTACTTCTTTGTATATTATTACGATTGTAATATACTTCTACTGGTTCGTTAAGAATAGGCCGCTGGTCTTCTGAATAAATATAATTTCCATATCCATTTTTTCTCCCTCCCTGCATTTCTGAGTGGGAGTAAAGCTATCCTCGGCCATTTAGCCATTTACGCGAAACTCGTAGATATAAAACAAATAAGTGACTATACCCTTGTGTGTGTGTGTGTGTGTGTGTGTGTGTGTGTGTGTGTGTGTCTACGCTATAGTAGTTTCGACGATTAATTTTTTTTTCCACGTTTTCCTCATGGGGTAGCATAACAATCGCAGCCACACCGGGCATTGCGAACGTGTCAAGAGTCGAATGAAAAGTTTCTTCATGCAATTCCGTAACAGCACACTCCACAGCGAGCCAGCGAGTTCAGGACACCACACGACATGCTAATCTGCATATGAATCGAAAATGGCGTCGCAGGCGATACAAGTGGCGATACAAAACTAGATCACGGCAGTGGTTTCTTACCGCTGCTGAAGTGATTGAAGTGCTTCGAACTGAAGGTTTCGACATCGACGAGGAAGATGAAGATGTTGAATCAAGTCTCTGCAGTGAAGAAAGCACCCAGCAAGAAGGTACTGAAAGTGACTCAGCTTCTGAGAGCAGTTAAAAGGGTGGGGGGTGGGCGTTCACACGACGTGAGGAGAGGGGTCAGTGGGTCAAGTACAGTGAGTTTCATTCAGTTACTTTTTTTTTTTTTTACCATTGCACAGACACAAAAGTGATTTATTTGCTGATGCAGATGTTACAGGTAATAACATCCAATTTACAGGCGAACAAGTAAAAACATTAAAGCACAAAGGTAGAAATATAATAAATTCACTGCATGTAGGTATAGATACAAACTTCACGAAAAAAGCATTATTTTTGTCTGTTTTTAGCTGGTTATATATATATATATATATATATATATATATATATATAATGCTTGTGGGCCTATTGTTTGTGGAGCAGAAGTTCTCGTATGCTTGATTTGAAGGAACGTAATGAATCGCACATCTTAAAGAACGAAGGAAGAAAGTTCCAAACAGATGGTCCAAAAAAAAAAATGCAAAGTTGTGATTTTTCCCCCCTAACCCTAACAAATGAGTCGTCTGCAGGGAAAAGCAAGGGAGAGAACTGATCGTCCGGAGTGAGTTATTACATAACCCCGTCACTGCTGATGACAAGTCGAGCTCGTCAGTGAAGGGATGTCACCTCACCGAGATAAATTTAAGTTTCGAAACAGAAACGCCAAAGAATCGATAGACACATAGAAAATGCGAAAAAACTTAGCCGTATGAAGTGCACAGGAACAGGTGTCGAGATGGCTGCCGGAAAAAGAGGGCACTAGCCAGGGGGACAAAGGGGACGTTACCTACTTCCGGGAGGTTATCGGCCGTAGTTCTCTCATTTTCTCCGCATAGGCGGATAGTAGTTTGCACAGGACAGGAATGTCAGACCCCTGCCGGAGTCTGCACTAGTTGGGTCACGGTTAGTATGTTATTTAAACGTAATTTTAGATAGAAAATTTCCTTTTCTTGTTCCTCACAAGGAGGCGTCACTGCCTCAGGGACAAATCCATGATATACGCTACACCATATCTGCAAGGCAGACGCCTAACAGCAACATAACCACGGACTTATATAAAATGATTGATATATGCGTCCGTGAGCATAACCCAACGCGCTAATCAGGCCGTGTGCATGTATGTCTGTCTGTCTGTCTGTCTGTCTCTGTCTCTCTCTCTCTCTCTCTCTCTCTCTCTCTATATATATATATATATTATATATATATATATATATGTTTGTGTGTGTGTGTGTGTGGGGGGGGGGGGGGGGGTGGCTGTGAGTGTGTGTATGCATATGTGTGTATATATGTGTGTGTGTGTGTGTGTGTGTGTACATCAGAGTGAATTTTGTTTTTTCATAAATTTGCCAGAGGACAAAATTTTTGTCGCCTTGGGTTATTTTTTTGTGCAGTGCGTGCTTGCACACGGGACCTCTGTTCATCGTCTCATGCGAATGACAGAACGCCGAGTTTGATAATTTTTTCAGTCACACTTGAGAAAATGGGGAGTGTGGTTTTAAAAAAAAGAAGAAAAAAAGACCCTCACCTACACAGTATTGGCAGGTAAATGTCTTAACCCGTCTGCCACCGAGATACGATTAAGATTATATGGGTCAGATCGAGTGTCAGTCAATATTTTTCAGTTGGATTTCCTCCTCCTTCTGGGATTATACAAAAGTTGATCAGCTGAAAAAATGGTATGACTCTGAAGCTTGACATTCATATGAACATTGATAATGAACTTACCAGAGCTATGACAAAAAAACAAAAAATAAATAAAACCCCCAGAAAACTCACAACAAGTATGCAGTTACGTTGTATTGCACTGCTTTTTCATCCTTTCTTTCGATAGATCTTCTGTCTCTTGGCAGTTAATGTAAAACACAAAACTTGATCAGCAAAATCCGTTAACAGCAAAACAACAAAAAATGTAAACAGAAGGTATAGGAAGTGTAGTTCAAATCAAACACCACGCAGATATCTGGACGGACGAGGTTCACAGGTCAAAGGATTAAGGTCCAGCGGTGTGATGGTGTTGGCAGGAGATGAGAGGCAGGAGGACTCTGATAAAAACCTGAGTCCCCTCACTGACACTGAACTTCTTCTTCTTCTGCGTTCACTCGTATGTACACAAGTGGTCTTTTACGTGTATGACCGTTTTTACCCCGCCATGTAGGCAGCCATACTCCGTTTTCGGGGGTGTGCATGCTGGGTATGTTCTTGTTTCCATAACCCACCGAACGCTGACATGGATTACAGGATCTTTAACGTGCGTATTTGATCTTCTGCTTGCATATACACACGAAGGGGGTTCAGGCACTAGCAGGTCTGCACATAATTATGTTGAACTGGGAGATCGTAAAAATCTCCACCCTTTACACACCAGGCGCCGTCACCGTGATTCGAACCCGGAACCTTCAGATTGACAGTCCAACGCTTTAACCACTCGGCTATTGCGCCCGTCACTGACACTGAACAAAGTCACCTCCAGACCAGCCTCACGTGAAGCACGCCAAGGGAAATCCGAAGTAAACCTGATCTATTGAAAATAATGTCTCGTTTCCTGTTGTCTCGTCTCGTCTCTCTCTCTCTCTCTCTCTCTCTCTCTCTCTCTCTCTCTCTCTCTCTCTCTCTCTCTCTCGGTCTTTCTCTCTTTCCTTCTTTCCTTCTATCTCTCTCTCTCACTTTCCTTCCGCCTGTCTCTGTCTGTCTGTCTGCCTATCTATGTCTGTCTCTCTCTCTTTCCTTCAATTCCCACTGTCTCTGTTTATGTCTGTCTGTCTCTGTCTCCCTGTCTCTGTCTCTCTGCCTCTGTCTCTCTCTGTCTCTCTGTCCTCGCTACGCTGATTAGCAGTTCAGTTCAGTTCAGTTGCTCAAGGAGGAGTCACTGCGTTCGGACAAATCCATATACGCTGATTATCGGGCAAAAACAAACCCGGTTCCATCCCTAATGGAAATTATTTTGAACCTGCTGCTCGATATATTTCTTCCTTTCCTTGAAAAAGAAGAAGGGTGTGTGTGTGTGGGTGTGTGTGAGTGGAGTGGGAGGGGTGGTGGTGGGGAGCGGGGGGGGGGGGAGCAAATTTAAAAATGAAAATCAGAAAATTCCATTACTGACAAACATGGCGTGGATAAAAAAAAATAATAAAAAAATTGAAAAAAACACACCCAACAACAAACTGACCATCAAAACAATTCCACGACAGATAAAATAAAACAACACAAACAATAACATCATCCCCATTCTACTCCATAACCTGACCGCTTTAGAAGAAAGTTAATAGGAGACAAATGAGAAGAAACGATTCAGATAATTGATTGATTTGTTGTTTTACACGCGGGGAGGGTCGGGGGGGGGGGAGTCATGGGGTGGGGGTCATGGGGGGGGGGGGCATGAGGGGTTGAGGGAGGGTGGACACCACCACGAACGAAAACACTTTAATGTATCTCATTCTAGTAATAAAAACAGATAATAGATAATAATGATTATATGTATATATATATATATATATATATATATATATATATATATATATATATATATATATATATATACTGGAGAGTATTGGCCTACATTTCATTTCAAAATTGAAGTCAGGCATTTGTCGAACTGTCCCGGCTCCCATCAAGGCCAGTTAACTAACCGCCAGCGTTTCAGAAGATGAAAATCTTTTTTCTTATATTTGTTTATTTATTTACTTATTCATTTATTAATGTATTTATCGATATGTTTTTTTTCCGCATTATATTATATTTCATTATCTATCTGCTTACCTTTTTTTTTTTCTCCAGGCCTGACAAAGTGCATTAAGTTACGCTGCTGGTCAGGAATCTGCTTCACAGATGTGGTGTAGCGTACATGGATTTGTCCGAACGCAACGACGCCTCCTTGAGTAACTGAACTAAACAGAACGGAGCTCGCGCACGCGCCCACACACACACGCACACACACACACACACACACACACACACACATCCACTACCACCACCGACACCCGGCAACAGATGAAGAAGAATGGAAAGACAACAAAGCAGGGAATGGAGAAAGATGAAGGAGAACAGCAATTCTGTTTGTGAGATGTCAGGGTCAATATAAAGGGGCAGTAATGACACAGCTCCTTTCACATATGACAGTCATACATAATTCCGGGCAGCATCTATTAATAAAAAAAAAAAAAGAAGAAAAAAAGAAAGATTCCAAAAAGGAAGGTGCCATAAATTGAAAAACAAAACAAAAACAAAACCAAAAAAGCAACAACAAAAACCAAGAAGGTATAGGAACTGTAGTTCAAATCAAATACCACGCAGATATCTGGACGGACGAGGTTCACAGGTCAAAGGGTTAAGGTCCAGCGGTGTGATGGTGTTGACAGGAGATGAGAGGCAGGAGGACACTGATAATAAGAGAGGCAAAGCCTTCAAGACTCACTTGTGATACACTTTAAAAAAAAATCCAAGCTTTTTATATATTGAGTATAATTTCAAAATGTAATGTTTAAGGTGAGAAAGATCAGTTTAAAGCAAATTAACTCCCCTAGCATTAATTAGAGTAATTTCCCTTTTTTTACCTCTGCACCAAAACGTTTGCGAAATAAATAAAACTTCCATGCTTAGCAAAAGAAGTTCCTGTTTGAACAAAAAATAATAATAATGACTGCTCTAGTTGTTGTGTCAGAATATCAGATCAAAGTGCCAAGTTTAGAGAATACAAAAAATATAAATATAACAGTAAATGCAGTTTGCATATAATTAGGCTTCATTTATTTTTTTGTTTGTTTTTTTTTTGTGCCCAACCCATAGGTGCAATATTGTTTTAAACAAGATGACTGGAAAGAACTGAATTTTTCCTATTTTTATGCCTAATTTGGTGTCAACTGACAAAGTAGTTGCAGAGAAAATGTCAATGTTAAAGTTTACCACAGACACACACACACACACAGAGACAACCGAACACCGGGTTAAAACATAGACTCACTTTGTTTACACAAGTGAGTCAAAAACCTGAGTCACTTCACTGACACTGAACTTCTTCTTCTTCTGCGTTCACTTGTATGCACACAAGTGGGCTTTTACGTGTATGACCGTTTTTACCCCGCCATGTAGGCAGCCATACTCCGTTTTCGGGGGTGTGCATGCTGGGTATGTTCTTGTTTCTATAACCCACCGAACGCTGACATGGATTACAGGATCTTTAATGTGCGTATTTGATCTTCTGCTTGCATATACACACGAAGGGGGTTCAGGCACTAGCAGGTCTGCACATATATTGGACCTGGGAGATCGTAAAAATCTCCACCCTTTACCCACCAGGCGCCGTCACCGTGATTCGAACCCGGGACCCTCAGATTGACAGTCCAACGCTTTAACCACTCGCCTATTGCGCCCGTCACTGACACTGAACAAAGTCACCTCCAGACCAGCCTCACGTGAAGCACGCCAAGGGAATTCCGAAGTAAACCTGATCTATTGAAAATAATGTCTCGTTTCCTTTTGTCTCGTCTCGTCTCGTCTCTCTCTCTCTTTCCTTCTTTCCCTCTCTCTGTCTCTCTCACTTTCCTTCCGCCTGTCTCTGTCTGTCTGCCTACCTGTCTATGTCTGTCTGTCTGTCTGCCTATCTGTCTATGTCTGTCTGTCTGCCTATCTGTCTATGTCTGTCTGTCTCTCTCTCTTTCCTTCAATTCCCACTGTCTCTGTTTATGTCTGTCTGTCTCTGTCTCCCTGTCTCTGTCTCTCTGCCTCTGTCTCTCTCTGTCTCTCTGTCCTCGCTACGCTGATTAGCAGTTCAGTTCAGTTCAGTTGCTCAAGGAGGAGTCACTGCGTTCGGACAAATCCATATACGCTGATTATCGGGCAAAAACAAACCCGGTTCCATCCCTAATGGAAATTATTTTGAACCTGCTGCTCGATATATTTCTTCCTTTCCTTGAAAAAGAAGAAGGGTGTGTGTGTGTGGGTGTGTGTGAGTGGAGTGGGAGGGGGGGGGAGTGGGGAGCGGGCGGGGGAGAGCAAATTTAAAAATGAAAATCAGAAAATTCCATTACTGACAAACATGGCGTGGATAAAAAAATAAATAAATAAATAAATTTTAAAAAAACACACCCAACAACAAACTGACCATCATAACAACTCCACTACAAGATGAAATAAAACAACACAACCAATAACAACATCATCCCCATTCTACTCCATAACCTGACCGCTTTAGAAGAAAGTTAATAGGAGACAAATGAGAAGAAACGATTCAGATAATTGATTGATTTGTTTTGTTGTTTTACACGCGGGGAAGGTGGGGGGGGGGGGGGAGGGGGGGAGGGGGGGGGGCATGAGGGGTTAAGGAGGGTGGACACCACCACGAACGAAAACACTTTAATGTATCTCATTCTAGTAATAAAAAACAGATAATAGATAATAATGATTATATGTATATATATATATATATTGGAGAGTATTGGCCTACATTTCATTTCAAAACTTAAGTCAGGCATTTGTCGAACTGCCCCGGCTCCCACCTAGGCCAGTTAACTAACCCCAGCGTTTCAGAAGATGAAAATCTTTTTTTTTTCTAATATGTGTTTATTTATTTACTTATTCATTTATTTATGTATTTGTCTATCTATCTGGGTTTTTTTCCGCATTATATTATATTTCATAATCTATCTGCTTACCTTTTTTTTCTCTCTCCAGGCCTGACAAAGTGCATTGAGTTACGCTGCTGGTCAGGCATCTGCTTCACAGATGTGGTGTAGCGTATATGGATTTGTCCGAACGCAGTGACGCCTCCTTGAGTAACTGAACTAAACAGAACGGAGCTCGCGCACGCGCCCACACACACACACACACACGCACACACACACACACATCCACTACCACCACCGACACCCGGCAACAGATGAAGAAGAATGGAAAGACAACAAAGCAGGGAATGGAGAAAGATGAAGGAGAACAGCAATTCTGTTTGTGAGATGTCAGGGTCAATATAAAGGGGCAGTAATGACGCAGCTCCTTTCACATATGACAGTCATACATAATTCCGGGCAGCATCTATTAATAAAAAAAAAAATAATAATAATAAAAAGAAAGATTCCAAAAAAGGAAGGTGCCATAAATTGAAAAACAAAACAAAAACAAAAAAGCAACAACAAAAACCAAAACAAAACGAACCTTGGCCCGTTGGTTCAGAATGCATCTTCCGAATGGCTTTTTTGTTTGTTTGTTTGTTTTTTGGTTTGTTTTATCGAGTTACTAGTTGAGATGAAAGCAAGCAGAAGATCAAATACGCACGTTAAAGATCATGTAATCCATGTCAGTGTTCGGTGGAATATGGAAACAAGAAAATACCCAGCATGCACACCCCCGAAAACGGAGTATGGCTGCCTATATGGCAGGGTTAAAAACGGTCATGCACGTAAAAGCCCATTCGTGTACATACGAGTGAACGTGGGAGTTGCAGCCCACGAATGCAGAAGAAGAAGAAGAAAGAATGATCCAGTGTGGGTGTATATTAATCTATCTGCACACAGTTGTGTGCATAATTGTGTATATATATATATATATATATATATATATATATATATATATATATATATATATTCATACACACTGTCAGGTCAGGTCATTAGATCTGCTACTGGTAACCTGTAATCCAGTACAACCTGTTCAGGGTCGGGTTGCCAGCGAC
Organism: Babylonia areolata; assembly: GCF_041734735.1. Taxonomy (NCBI): domain Eukaryota; kingdom Metazoa; phylum Mollusca; class Gastropoda; order Neogastropoda; family Buccinidae; genus Babylonia; species Babylonia areolata. Next base: position 21,678,805 of record NC_134890.1, on the reverse strand, counting down.
TAAACCGGCACTCCCACCGCTCCCTTCCGGGACTGGTGAGGCGGGTGGCTAGACACCCTCATGGAGATCCATAAAAGGGCGTTGGCTCAGGAGAGCCACCGACGGCCATCTAGCTCCACTGTGCTGTGTGCATGCCACACGCAGTTGGCCCTCGGGGTGTGTCTACCCATGCATGCGAAGTCTATAATCTATATTGGGATGTGATAAGGAAATATGGATGCACAGTGGACAGAATGTGACTAATATCACACTATACAAAAAACCCAAGCATAAAACTCTGCTGTCCAAGAGTTATGTTTCTGAGAGAAATGGAAACAGATTGGTAAAAGGAGAGAGAGAGAGAGAGAGAGAGAGAGAGAGAGAGAGAGGCAAACATTTTCTTGAGGGAACAAATAAATAAATAAACGACCTGAAATGAATGATAATCAGTTGTTAAATGAATGAATCAACTTATATCGTGACGAAAACATGAAAATCGACGCAAAACAATTACTACATGAAAATCTGCAAACACATACAAGTGCGCACGTGTGCACAGTTTTGAGAGAGAGAGAGAGAGAGAGAGAGAGAGAGAGAGAGAGATTAAAATGAATTAATGTGGGGAAGAAGGGGCCACAGTTGGGAGGGGTGGGGGGTCGGCGCACACAGATAGGGTGAAGTCGGACTTCGAACTGTTTCTCCTGTGAGATAACACACACACACACACACACACACACACACACACACATCTCTGCTACCGAGCCATTTCCCAACTCTCCAGTCTGAACTATCAGCCCTTGAACTCCCCAAGAACAAACAGTCAAACAAGACTTGTCATTGTTAACGTAACCACGGCGATACGACGAAATCCCGAAACTGTAGCAGTGGTTAGATGTTTGCCATTGGCAAACCACTGACAAGAGCGTCTAGTTACACATGGCTACACATCTCTCGTGCCCCTCTACCACAGTCTCGTGACTGACCAGGTGTTGAGTAACAGAGGAGTTACACAAAGAGCTGCTGTTAAGCTGACCCCTATCGCGGCTTGAAATGTAATCACATGGGGCGTCACCGAGCGTTCAGCAACAGAGTTTAAGACAGTCCCGCGCTTCGTTCTGATTGGCAGGGACGGAGTAAATGTGTCAGCACAGTTAAAAATAGTCATCACAGTGTCTCGACTCTTTGGGACAGACAGGCCGGTTCAGACTCAGTACATGTGTTACAAGCTCTTCGTTCTTAAAACTTCGCTGTAGCATCTGTCTCTGCTCTGGGTGTCTCAGTGACCATGTGTTGAGTTTGCACCATTCCGACGAAAGCCCTTATACAGTCAAGTTGTTCAAAGCTGAAGTCTTTGGGAGTTTCCGCTGCAGTTGTCCGCATCACAGTGAACAGTACAGCTTCAAATATCATTGTACTTGAAAGTCGACTCAGTCGCCAGTCGAACGTTGAACGGACTTTCGTGAAAGAAATCAGTTCAAGCAGTGCATTGCGGAAGAAGGCTAGTGTGAGGCTCTCTGTCAAGTTGTTGGTTGTTGGAGTGGGTTTGCTTGGAGCCTGGCTTTGTGCGTCTGAATCGTGTTGGTGACAGTGTTATTTCATTGAGGTATTTCATGTGTTCCTGTTTCAGTGCTCCTGTTAGTGTGGCTGTTGTCGTATGCCATCCCAGTGACGTTTTCCGTTTGGATTCCTCAGTCGTTGTTTTTTTCAGATTTGATTTTACTTTGTTTATTCTTGTCGTTTTTTGTTGTATTTTTTAGGTTAACACCTATTTAAGTGTCACTGTTTTTCACACAATCTTAGTTATAGTACTGTTTCTTCTTGGAGTGCCTCTTGTCTGAATTGTCGTGTTGTGGGAAGGGGACTGTTACAGAAAGGAGTCACAATGGCAGCTGATGATTATTCCCACGTCTCAGGCAACAATACCTGCTCTCCACATGGACCACACACAGCCTTGTCTTCACAGTCTGACGTCCGCTTCATGGTGTATTACGGATGGTGCGTTCTCATGACGTGTTTTGCTATGCTTTCCTTTTACATTTGTTGGCAGATCATAGGTCCACACGTCCGTGAAAACTGTCAATCACTTCAGCATAGCAGATTGCGGCAGATCGGTGCTTTCGTCAAGCTAGGTTTTTTGGTCGTGAT
>NC_134890.1:21661681-21671681 GCF_041734735.1 Babylonia areolata | reverse complement strand
ACGGTTGAGTGCATATTGATACATTTATTAATGCACTAGAGGTAAAGATAAGATTGACCCAATTTTGTTTTTTTGTTTGTGAAAAGGAAATTAGAGTTGACAGACACTACCAACCTTGTAGTGGACTTAATTTTGTAACTGAAACTGGAAGAGTGTGTGTGTGGTGTGTGAGAGAGACAACACGAACATGACGCACGTTGACAATACACAACAGTGGAGTGATGGCCTAGAGGTAACGCGTCCGCCTAGGAAGCGAGAGAGAATCTGAGCGCGCTGGTTCCAATCACGGCTCAGCCGCCGATATTTTCTTCCCCTCCACTAGACCTTGAGTGGTGGTCTGGACGCTAGTCATTCGGATGAGACGATAAACCGAAGTCCCGTGTGCAGCATGCACTTAGCGTACGTAAAAGAACCCACGGCAACAAAAAGGTTGTTCCTGGCAAAATTCTGTAGAAAAATCCACTTCGACAGGAAAAACAAATAAAACTGCACGCAGGAAAAAAAAAAGGGTGGCGCTATAGTATAGCCCGAATTTCACACAGAGAAATCTGTTGTGATAAAAAGAAATACAAATACAAATACACACAGATTATCCCATTCCACGCCCCATGCAGACGTTACAACCACAAATGACCAGTGTCAGACTGTAAATGCCGGGCAGTATAAGTCCCAACACAAACAGGTCAAACCTATGAGTTAAGCAAACTACAGCAGGGTCCACAGTCCATGGTCTGTTGACCAGTGTCAGTTTCAGCTTCAGTAGCTCAAGGAGGCGTCACTGCGTTCGGACAAATCCATATACGCTACAGCCACATCTGCCAAGCAGATGCCTGACCAGCAGCGTAACCCAAACGCGCTTAGTCAGGCCTTGAGAAAAAAGAAGAAATAAATAATAGATAAATACATTAAAAAAAACAACAACAACCCTACTACTACTACTAATAATATGTATAAGGTGCAAAAACTTGATGAAGTCAACTATAAGCGTACAGATAAATAAATACATAAATAATAAATAATAATAATTCAAATATATAATAATAATAATAATAATAATAATAATAATAATAATAAATAATAAATAGATAAAGACAACAATGATGATAAATAAGCAAATAAATGTAAAACATGCAGACACGCATTCACACATACACACATATGCATAACATACGCACCAAACATGCAGTTTCACAGATATGAAAGCACAGTCAAATGCACATAAACCTACATGAGCCCCAACACACACACACACAGTCACACACACACACACACAGAGGCACACTTACTTGTATAAGCACACACACATGCGCCCATATCACTCCCCCCCCCCCCCCCACACACACACACATATACAAAGATATATATATATATATATATATATATATATATATATATATATATGCACACCTGCACGTTCCAAGATTCCGTTGCTCCCACAGTGTAGGCATGCATACTCACACATACCTCATCCTCTAACCCCCCCCCCCTCGCCCCCGCTCACCCCCCCACCCCCCCATACACACACACACACATACGCACGTGCACAGAACTCTCCTGACACTTGTGTACGCTTACACCCTCGCGCATGCACAAACGCACACAAACACACGTATACACACAAACACACACATACACACACGCACAGAGGCTGCCACTGACTGGCCGCAAGAGGGATGGGAAAAGATCTCTGATGCCAAGAACGTGGCGTCTAGTGTGTTGCTCAGTCTATTGTATTTGGAAAAGCCCACAGAGACTCTGTTCCGTTTTAAAGAAATTTGCGCAATGTTGGTTTGGAAATGATGCCGATATTTCTTTGATTTGCAAAGAATCACAAAGGAATGTTCTGGTACATTGTTTGGAGACCCCCCGAAGATGGGAAAGTTTACACAGATGCTTAGCTGACAAGTCTACAGTCACGAGGTTTCGGTGACAACGGCTTCTCCAAGAGAATAGCCAGCAAGCCGTGGTTTGTGTTAGATTTCAGTTATTCAATATTTTTCCCCAACACCACTACATAGGCACCTACCAACAAGCCCCTCTCTCTCTCTCTCTCTCTCTCTCTCTCACCAGATCTCTCTTACCACCAGCTCTCTCTGACCGGCTCTCTCTCACTTGCTCTCTCTTCCGCTCTTCGGAGTCTCTCCCGGCGCGGGCGCCCGACACACCGACGTGTGTTGGGACTGCTAGCCCAGGGAGAGCTAGACACGACTCTTCTTTGCACAGCAGGTATGGATCTTTAACATAGCCTCCATATTCTAGGGAGTTGTCTTCTTAAGTTAGAGATACCCAGGATGTTGCTGCTATGGAAATGTACAGGATGTTGTTGATTTAAAATGCTTATTTTCAATAAATTCATTTGTGTAGTGACTACAAATAAATGAGATGCTAGACATTTTAATTTCTGCCTGTGTCTGTGTTCAGCAAATTTGTATCTCGCATCTTCTCTGTGTGACTGAAGGTTTGAAGAGCATGTTTGCACACCTTCACTGTATCATGTCAGGATAGTGATGACGTTCTTCTCGTCTCCCTCTGTCTCTCGACCTGGTGCTCTATGTCGTTTCAGTCTATAAATTAATGTCGTTGCCTACCAGGAAGAAGTTAATTGAAGAACAAAGCTCCCTTCTTTAGAACAACCAACCTCTCATGCTGTTATAGGGATAAAATCCACGACATCCTGTCCCGTGATAGTCATTGGATAGAAACCCACGAAATTTCTCGTCGTGTGATAGTAAACACGCGAATTTCCATTCGTGTGAAAGTAGTAGCAGGAGCAGCAGCAGTTGTAGTAGTAGTAGTAGTAGAACAGCAGCAGCAGTAGTAGTAGTAATAGTCATATTTTGCACTTGATCAGTGAACCGCTAACAATTGACCACGGACACAGACACGCTTGCCACATAATGCTCGTGCACGCGCAAACACACACACACACACACACACACACATACATGCACACGCACTCACACACACACACACTCACACACACACACACACACACACACACACACACACACACACACACACATACATGCACACGCACTCACACACACACACACACACACACACACACACACACACACACACTACCACCACCACCGACACCCGGCAACAGATGAAGAAGAATGGAAAGACAACAAAGCAGGGAATGGAGAAAGATGAAGGAGAACAGCAAGTCTGTTTGTGAGATGTCAGGGTCAATAATATAAAGGGACAGTAATGACACAGCTCCTTCATACCATCTCAGCGCGGCTGAGTGACAAGACGCGGGGGAAGAGGTAGAGGCGACTGAGGCCAACATTACCTGTTTTGCTGTTGTCTGGGCAACTGTTTAGGATCGGCCAATGTTGCCAACGCCTCTCTCCCGTGTTTTCAAACTGGGTCGCGTTGATGGTAGTGACCCGCTCTGCACGGCTGAGGGACTGGACAGCGGGGGGAGGGTGGTGGAGGAGACTGCGACAAAGACTCCTGCATAAGTCGGTGGGTGGGCATGCTGGTGTTGGGACAGCCAAAGTTTCCAAAGCCGCCACCCCTGGTTGTCTACGAACCTGGACGTGTGGATGTACATGGTCTCAGGCAGCGCCGACTTTCCCTCCTCGCCAGTGTCGGCGGCCTGCGCGTCTCACTTCTTGTATGGCTGCCACTGCATTGGGTGTTGACGGGTTCGAGTCGCCATTCCACCATGGTCTTGCGCAAGGTTCGCAAACACGTGTGTGTGTGCGTGTGTGTGTGTGTGTGTGTGTGTGCCGTGGAAGCTGCGATACATAGACTAGAAATGAGTGTGTGGAGGAGGGGGGTAGAGGAGGTGCAGGTTAATGTGTGGTGTGTGTGTGTGTGTGTGTGTGTGTGTGTGTTGGAGCTCATGTACGTTTATATGTATTTGACTGTGCTTTCATATCTGTGAAACTGTATGTTTGGTGCATATCTGTTATGCATGTGTGGGTGTATGTGTGAATGTTTGTCTTCATATTTTACATTTATTTGCTTATTTATCATCATTGTTGTCTTATTTATTTTTTTTTTTTATCATTACTGCTACCTTTCTAATATCAAAATTATTATTTATTTATTTATGTAAGTTTATCTATTATTTATTCACTTTTTTTCTCAAGGCCTGACTAAGCGCGTTGGGTTACGCTGCTGGTCAGGCATCTGCTTGGCAGATGTGGTGTAGCGTATATGGATTTGTCCGAACGCAGTAACGCCTCCTTGAGCTACTGAAACTGAAACAAACTCGCAAACACCGCCGAAAGGACGGCTGCGGGGGCGTGGGGGGTTGGGGGGGTGGGGTGCGAATGGCAGTTCATGGCATTGTCGCTCCCTTTGTTGGTGGTGGTCTGCCATCATGGGGTGTGTGGGTCGTCGACGGAGCATAAGGACTGGCTGCCCAGTGGTCCTGAAGACGGCCTTGGTCACTATGAATTAAAGAACAACAGCTACGACAACAAAGCCCACAGCCGAGACTACGAGGCAACCAACGATGAGAGAAAAAAGAAAATGTTCTCTCACAACGCATAAAGATAACCGTCAAGAAAACATCAGACTACAGCCGAGGAAGATACCCAGCCGACTACAACACTGAACAAAGCCGACACCCATTGGGACAACGATTCCCTTCTGACTACAGCTCCGATACCAAACGGACCACAGCATTGAACACCTGTCTACCACCGATTAAAGACCAAACTGCGGACATCTGTCCAGAACAACTTGATCTTAAGGGCGTGAAGCCGATAGGTCGTTAACTCTCTCCATACGAACGGCGAAAGAGACGACGTTAACAGCTTTCACCCCAGTTACCATCATCAAAATATTGCAAGAGGAAGGCTCTTATACTGAAGAGGTGAATGTTGACAAAGAATACCACAGTTCTGACGACGGAAGCTAAAGGTTGGGTCATTCAGACACCCACTGGACATCCGAGGGGTCTGTGTAGAGGAGAAGAGAGGACTGGCCGTACTGAGTGAGTTAACCTGAACTCTACAGCTCCTTTCACAGATGAGAGTCATGCAGAATTTCGAGCAACATAAAAAAAAGAATAAAGGAAAGGTTCCAAATGGAAGGATCCACATAGTGAAAAAATCAAAAGCACAAAAGCAACAACAACAAAAGACAAAACAAAAACAAATAAACAAAAAAAAACACCATGGCCCGTTAGTTCAGATTGTATGTTCAGAACTTGTTTGTTTGTTTGTTTAATCGGTTTACAAGTTGAAATGAAAGAATGATGTGGTGTGGGTGTGCATAATCTGTTAGGTGGTGATCAGAATGATAAGATGGACAGTCGAAAGCACGTAACAATATTATTACACTCCAGTACAAAACACCCACGCTCACATAAAACTCTCACACGTCCATGAGTTATGAGTCTGAGAGAAACGGAAACAGAGATCGGGAATGTGTGTGTGTGTGTGTGTGTGTGTGTGTGTGTGTGAGAGAGAGAGAGAGAGAGAGAGAGAGAGAGAGAGAATGACAAATGTTTTCTTGGGGGTAGAAATAAATAAGTAAATGAATGATAAAAATGAACAATAATCAGTTGCTAAACGAATGAATCAAACGTACACTGTTACGAAAACATGAAAATCGACACAAAACAAGTTCTACATAAAAATCTTCAAACACACACAAATGCACGCGCTCACACAGGTGAGAGAGAACGAGCGAGCGAGCTAGCGAGAGAAAGAAAGAGAGAGAGAGAGATGTATTATCATAAGAATACCTTTCTTTTTTCTAGATCAGCTAAAGGTTGATTCTCATCTCATAGTGATATCTAAGATGAGGAAAGTAGCAGTATTCATTTGAATAATAATCTGATGAAGTGAAATCGACTTACATTCTGGATTGACGTTTTCTTGTCATTCGTGTGGCGTGACATGCTCCTTTTCTGTCTTTATTGATTGATTGATTGATTGAATGAATGATTGATTGGTTGATTCATCCATTCATTCATTCATTTATCCATTCTGTCATTCCTTTATCTTATCTATTTATTTATTTATTCATTCATTTATTTATTCTTTTATCGTTTATTTTTTTCCCTTTTTTGTGGTGATATTCTTACTACTCTCACTATATCTAATTTTCCTTGCGCACTATTCATGTATCAAAAGGTTCAAAATAATTTTTAATCCGAGAAACCCTATTTGGGTATATGGAAACACAAGGGAAAAACAGGCCCACATCTTCGAGAGGTGCAATCGCACGAAGAAGAAGAAAAAAAATATATAAATAAATAAATCAAATCAAATCAAGAATGAATTGCCGATAAATGGGAAAGGAAAAGCCATCAATTTTTCGGTGTGCACGGCCGAGTGTCATACATATACATAAGGTCCAGTATGTTCCATGAATTTTACCGTTCTTCAAACTGTCCGCCTACACGCTTTGATTAAGAACTTGGTCGCTTCATTCATTTCTTCAATTATTTACGTGGTGGAAAACATGTCAAATATGATGAATGTATTTTTAACGAAGGAAAACAAGACAGCGGAAAGTTTTCCCGGTAAATTCCAGGCATACAATGTGATACAAATCACAAAATAATGCATGTGAAATACCCCACCATCCCCACCCCCCCTCCCTCCCGCCTAAGTCCCCCGCCCACCCCACCCCACACACACACACCCTCCGACCCAAAGCACAATTTAAAAGCGATGTTGTATTTTCGCCTTTCGCAGAGTTGTAAACTAAAAATCTCCGAATTGATTCAGAAAAAAAACACACACAAAACTATTGCCCAGAGAAAACTTGAAATTAAGCAAGATCAGTGTTTCAGTTCTTAAAAACAGTCTGACAATGACTGATTCTTGTTTAATATTCCTTCCTTAATATTCCAGATATTCCTTTCCCCGAAACCATCTTTTCCTTTCTTTTCCTGTAATTTTAAGAAAAAAAATAGTTGTGGTGTTCGAGGTTCTAATAATCGTGTGTGTGGTGTGTGTGTGTGTGTGTGTGTGTGTGTTAGTGGTGGTGGTGTGTGGAGGTGGTGTGGGTGGTGGATGGTGGGTGGTGGTGGTGTGTGGTGTGGGTAGGTGGAGGTGGTGTGGATGGTGGGTGGGTGGGTGGTGTGTGTGTGGTGGTGTGTGTGTGTGTGTGGTGGGTGGGTGGGTGGGTGGTGGTGGGTGGTGGTGTGTGTGTGGTGTGGTGGTGTGGTGGTGGGTGGTGGTGTGTGGTGTGTGGTGTGTGTGTGTGGTATGGTGGGGTGGTGGTGTGTGGTGTCTGTGTCTTGTGTGTGGTGTGGTGTGGGGGTGGTGGTGGTGGTGGTGTGTGTGTGTGTGGTGTGGTGTGGTGTGGTGTGGTGTGGTGTGTGTGTGCGTGGTGGTGTGGGTGAGTGTGTGTGTGTATGTGTGTGTGTGTGGGTGTGTGTGTGTGTGTGTGTGATTGTGTATGTCAGTGTGGTGTTATGTTGTGTTTGTGTATGTGTGTGTGTTCAATTGTACATCTTTCTATTCTAAGTGATTTGGATGTGTACACACACACACACACACACACACACACACATACACCACACCACACCACACACTCCACACCACACCACACACACACACACACACACACACACACACACATACACCACACCACACCACACACACACACACACACACACACACACACACATACACCACACCACACCACACACACACACACACACACACACACACACACACACACACACACATTCGAATCGAATCGTTCCTCTTTCTGTCTTTCTTCCTTCTTTTTTTTTTGCGTTCTTTATTTTTCGTAGTGTGGCTTTTTTTCATCCAGTAACATTGACACTAGCAAAATGCCCAAAAGAACAAAAAGAGAGAAACACTTTTATATCGATATGTCCTATTTCACATTTTTTTTTTTTTTTTTTTTTTTTTTTGTATGCGAATATCATAAAAAACACAGATAAATTATTCATTCATTGCTGCAAGTTTCAGCTAAGTGGATAGTTATACAATTATCCTGTCTGTCTCCTGCAATTTCTTTGGGCGTGATTACTTCAAAATAAGGAATAAATAGATAAAATAAAATAAAATAAAATTCAGAAGATAGAGAAAGGAAATAGCAAACTGATAGAGATAAAATACTTCCGTTTCCATTCACACAAGTTTCTTCTTGCTTTATTTTGATGTCTATATATTTATGCATTTATTCGTTTATGTATGCATTTATTTATTTATTTATTTATTTATTTATCTATTTATTTGTTCATTTATTCATCTACGTCTTTTATGTATTCATTTATTTTTTTCACCCCTTTTCTTGCTTCTTTTTTGGTGTCTATTTATTCATTTAGGTATTTATTTATTAATTATTTATTTATTTTATTCATTATTCATTTATTTACTCATTGATTGATTGATTCTATTTACTCATTTATTTATTCATTTATTTGTTTACTTATTTTTAGCATTATATTGATATTCTATCATATTTCTATGTGGGGAAGTGTGTGTGTGTGTGCGCGCGCGCATATATACAAGTAGGTATACGTACACCACCATCACCGACACCACCACCACCACCACCACCATCATCATCATCATCATCATTATTATCAATACCACCATCACCATAATGCTTTCCTTCCTCACCATCATCACCATTGAACTATAGTATCTGTATGCAAACAGAAACGATGCCATGACTATATGGATGGACGGATGGACGGATGGATGGATGGATGGACGGATGGACGGATGGATGGATGGATGGACGGATGGATGGACGGATGTCACGGATGGATGGATGGATGGGTGGACGGACGGATGGATGGATGGATGGATGGATGAAGTCACGTTCTGGTTGATGTGTTCAGACAGGGATCGAGGGTCCAGCCTCACAACAGCAACAGCAGCAGTGCACGAATCACAGGACCTTCCCCCCCCCCACCCCCAGCCCCCTCCCCCCCCCCCCCCACACACACACACCAGCCACATCGAATGAACTGAAGCCTCTTTTCTTTGACTGCAACAGACTCTGATTGGGATGGCTTCATTGTGATTATAACGTTGATCGTTATGATTTTTTTATTTTGTTTTTGGTATTTTTTTTAAGATTCAAAGAAATTTGATAATTTTGCCCCTCGTGGGCTGTGGAGGATACAATAACAACATATTTTTGCCGGTTATTTGTATTTGTATTTGTACTTGCATTTCTTTTTATCACAACAAATTTCTCTGTGTGAAATTCGGGCTGCTCTCCCCAGGGAGAGCGCGTCGCTATTCTACAGCGCCACCCTTTTTTTTTTTTTTTGTATTTTTTCCTGCGTGCAGTTTTGTTTTTTTGTTTTTTTTTCCTATCGATGTGGATTTTTCTACAGAATTTTGCCAGGAACAACCCTTTTGTTGCCTTGGGTTCTTTTACGTGCGCTAAGTGAATGCTGCACCTCGGTTTATCGTCTCATCCGAATGACTAGCGTCCAGACCAGCACTCAAGGTCTAGTGGAGGGGGAGAAAATATCGGCGGCTGAGCCGTGATTCGAACCAGCGCGCTCAGTTTCTCTCGCTTTCTAGGCGGACGGGTTACCTCTAGGCCATCACTCTAGTGTTTATGAGCATGTACATTATGCGTTAAGTTATATCAAAGATTGTGTCTGTAATGGGTACTATATTCATATGCCTCACAACGGCAGCAGCTGTACCAGACTTCCAGGGCCATGCATCAACACCAGCTTTTTTTTTGTGCTGCAACAGACCCTGATGGGGATGTCTTCATTATGGTCAGAACGTTTAATGTTCTGAATATTTTTTTTCTTTTCTTTTTTTTTTTCTTAAGATTCAAGTCTTCAATCATCGATATGTGTAAAGGGACATTAAACAAAATTCCTCCTTACGATTCAAGACTCAAAGAAATGCAATCCCTTTTGAAACGCGGAGGATAACAAGAAACAACACTTTATTGCCGGTAATGAGCAAAATAGCTTGCGCCATTTTCGGTAATGGGCATGCACATATTCACCGTTGCGCATTACAAGTAGTCGGTACTAAGCAGAGCGCAGAAAATGAACAAAGTC
>NC_134890.1:21654181-21656681 GCF_041734735.1 Babylonia areolata | reverse complement strand
TCCACCCACCCATCCATCCATCTACCCACCCATTCATTCATCCACCCATCCATCCATCCATCCACCCACCCACCCACCAAACCATCCACCCACCCACCAATCCACCGATCCATCCACTTAACAACCTATACACCGACCCACCCACCAAACCACCCACCCATCCACCCACCCATCCATATATCCATACATCCACCCACCAGCCAAACCACCCACCCATCCACCCACCCATTCATCCATCCATCCATTCACACACCGACCAATCCAGTCGCCACAAATCAATCCATTCATCCTGCCACACATCCACCCACCATCCAATCCACCCACCTACCTACAGTTTCACCTTTGAGTTTCTCAAGCAGGCGTCACTGCGTTCGGACAAAATGCATATACACTCATCCACATCTGCTGGACAGATCCTTGACCAGCAGCTTCACCCAGCTCGCTTAGTCAGGTTTTGAGTGCTTGTGAAGTGATGGCCTAGAGGTAACGCGTCCGCCTAGGAAGCGAGAGAATCTGAGCGCTCTGGTTCGAATCACGGCTCAGCCACCGATATTTTCTCCCCCTCCACTGGACCTTGAGTGGTGGTCTGGACGCTAGTCATTCGGATGAGACGATAAACCGAGGTTCCGTGTGCAGCATGCACTTAGCGCACGTAAAAGAACCCACGGCAACAAAAGGGTTGTTCCTGGCAAAATTCTGTAGAAAAATTCACTTTTATAGGGAAAACAAATAAAACTGCACGCAGGAAAAAACAAACAAAAAAATGGGTGGCGCTGTAGTGTAGCGACGCGCTCTCCTTGGGGAGAGCAGCCCGAATTTCACACAGAGAAATCTGTTGTGATAAAAAGAATTACAAATACAAATACAAATATATGCCTGTACACCTATCAGAGTGGATTTCTTCTATACAATTTTCCCAGAGGACAACACTCTCCTTGCCACGGATTCATTTTTCAGTGCGTGGTGCACCCGACACTTCGGTTTATCGTCTCATGACGGGTGCAATAGCCGAATGGTTAAAGCGCTGGCCTTTCAATCTGAGGGTCCTGGGTTCGAATCTCGGTGCACCTGGTAGGGTAAAGGGTGGAGATTTTTCCGATCTCCCAGGTCAACATATGTGCAGACCTGCTAGTGCCTGAACCCCCTTCGTGTGTATGCGCACGCAGAAGATCAAATACGCACGTTAAAGATCCAGTAATCCATGTCAGCGTTCGGTGGGTTATGGAAACAAGAATATACCCAGTATGCACACCCCCGAAAACGGAGTATGGCTACCTACATGGCGGGGTAAATAAAAAAAACAAAGAAACGGTAATACACGTAAAATGTTACATGTCTATCTGAGTGTGTATGTGTGTGCGTCTGAAATCTGACTGAATGACACAGGAAACGAATGATGAGCGCCCAGTGGCAGCCGTCAGTCGGCTCTACCCAAGTAGGCAGCCTGTAGAAGTATATAAGTAGTATATAAGTAGTAGTAGAAGCTATAGAAGTATCCACATCAATCAATCAATCAATGATAAGTCATCCGAATGACAAGACGCTCAGTTTGATGTTCCAAGTCAAACTTCGGAAAAAAAAAGGGGGGGGGGGGGGCGGGGGGGGGGGGGGGGGGGCTAGAAAGGGATTCGAACCCAGACCCTCACGGACTCTCTGTATTTGCAGCCGAGCGTCTTAACCATTCTACCACCTTCCCTTCTGCCTGCCCACTCACCAATCCAGCCATGCAGCAACCAGCTTTCAGAACCAGCGGCACAGTTACTGGACGGGTCTTTAACTCTCTCCATATGAACGGCGAAAGAGACAACGTTAACAGCGTTTTACCCCAATTACCATCATCAAAATATTGCAAGCGGGAGGCTCTTATACTGAAGAGGTGAATGTTGACAAAGAATACCACAATTCTGACGACGGAAGCTAAAGGTTAGGTCATTCAGACACTCACTGGACATCCGAGGGGTCTGTGTAGAGGAGAAGAGAGGACTGGCCGTACTGAGTGAGTTAAGAGCCCACCTCGGAGTTTCATCGAATGATCGTGATCATGGACAAGACGCGTGACCAGCCCTTGCAACAAAACACATCACCCCCACCCTCCACCCCCCCACCCTCCTTCCCCCTCCCCACACACACTGCTGCTTCTTCTTCCTCCTCCTCTTCATCCATACCCCCCTTTCTCTCCATCGCTGTCATGTCAGCCTTCGTGCGTTATCGAAAAAGGCGATGTAAACTTTAGATGATGTCAATAATTGTTGATACGTTATATAATCTTTCTGCAAACGTCTTGGCCAAACATCTATGATCATACCATTTGGAGCGGGTATCGGATAGGGGGTGGTGGTGGTTGAGGAAAGAAGGGGGAGCTGGGGGAATCAGCCGGGTGGGGGTAGGGGGGGGGGGGGGCAGATTGTGATATGGGGGTGTTGGGTGGAAAGGAGGAGGTGGGGTGGAACCGTGGAGGAAATGGGGAGATAATGAAGAAAATTACTGGAGGATGCGGGGG
>NC_134890.1:21636681-21646681 GCF_041734735.1 Babylonia areolata | reverse complement strand
AGAGAGAGAGAGAGAGTGATTGAAGGGGCGGGGAAGGAGATATAGAAAGTGATAGATTTTGGGGGGGCTGGGGGGGGGGGGCGGAGAGACAGAAAGAGAGACAAAGAGAGAACGAATAAATGAAAACGAATGACCCTTTTTATTGAGGGGAAAAAAGGAATAAACACAAATGTCTTGTTTTCATCCTGCCCTCATGAGAGAGAGAGGGAGGGAGGGAGGGAGAGAGGCGGAGTGAGGGAGGGAAAGAGAGAGAACGTGAATGTTTTTTTCATTGTTAGGTCATAGCCCAAAGAAAGAGAGAGGGGTAGAGAGAAACAAGAGAGAGAGAGAGAGGAGAGAGACAGAGACATAGACAGCGACAGACAGACAGACAGAGACAGAGAGCGAAAATAAAAAGAAAGAGAGAAGAGAAGGGGAGAGAAGAATGGAGAGAGGACAGCATGCCCATTCCACGATAGCCACCCTTAGGGACTGAAGCTGTCAACTGATGTCTACCACACGTGAGTTATCGTTCGTGCCCATGCTGGCGTTACTGCACTTGGACAAACAAAGGGTAGGTCACTCCCAAGTCAGCAAACAGCGACTCCTGCCTGCTTATCTGCCCCTGACAGGTGTGACGTAAGACGTCTGATCCTTGGCGTTGAGCTCGATCATGTGCTTGGTCTGTACATCTGAAGAAAAGAAAAAAAAAAGAGAAAAAAATTTATATATAATCGCCAAGCCTCTGTGTGTGTGTGTGTGTGTGTGTGTGTGTGTGTGTGTGTGTGTGTGTACACATCTTTCTTATTTTTAACTCTTTCCATACGAACGGCGAAATAAATGATGTTAACAGGGTTTCACTCCAATTACCATCATCAAAATATTGCAAGCGGAAGGCTCTTATACTGAAGACGTGAATGTTGACAAAGAATACCACAATTCTGACGACGGAAGCTAAAGGTTGGGTCATTCAGACACCCACTGGACATCCGAGGGGTCTGTGTAGAGGAGAAGAGAGGACTGGCCGTACTGAGTGAGTTAAACAAGTGTAGATTGGAACACTTAATTGTCAATTCAGCAGTAATTAAAGTGTGATCGGGGGGAAATTTAGGAACGATTTCAAACCAGGACTCTGTAATAACATTCTCATGATGCAACTCAAAGTGTAAAAAAAAGTGTGAAATTTTTGATCGATTGTTGTTTTGCTGTTTCTCTCTCTCTGTTTGTCTGTCTCCCTCTCTCTGTCTCTGTCTACCAAGTTATCTTTCGTTTCTGCACTTGAGGAGTTCGCTGGCAGGGCAAAAGGGAGGGTGGTTGAAATTATAAGAACAATGTGGAACAATGGACAGAATCGTATTTTTTAAGCTCATTGAATATTGATGCGCAGACACTATGTTATTATACGCACCTGAATTTGTGAGGAAAGCAATCGAGTCTGTCTACTTGTTTGCATGTAAAAGAGTTTTGAGTGTAAGTCCCCAAACCCCAAATGTATTGATTTATGGTGATATTGGTAGATATCCATTATACATTGATAGTTGCATCAGTATTTTGCAATACTGGTTTAAGCTAAATCAGATGTTTTCTAGAGAATTCCGAAACAATTACCTAATGAGCTTAAACAAGATGACATACAATGCTGATATGTCTTCGAGAAACTAGGCAGATAGACTGAAACATTGTTTAGACATTTATGGGTTTTCAGAATTTTGGATAAATGGCGGGGTTGAGGATGTAGGTGATTTTTGTTTTAATTGTTCAAACAACGCATGATAGATTGCTATAAACAAAAATTGGGCAAGCAAACTCAACGGGAGTAATCGTTAGGAAACATAATAGGTCATTCAAATATTTATTACTACCTGAAAACTATTTATCTCATCTTACCATTAGTTAATTTAGATCAGCTTTGATAAAGTTCCGTTTTGGTATAAATGAACTAAAAGTAAATCAGCGTTATCGTGATGTTTTGATAAATTGTCCATGAAGTGGTGGAATAGAGGACGAATTACATGTATTAACAGCATGTCCATTATATAATGATCTCAGAAAGAAATATTTGTACAAGCCTATGTAAAATGTTAGAAATGTATTATCACCATTTCTGCTGAAAAACGAAAGTTGCAACGTGACCAGAGATGTTGCAATGTTGTTGTGTTTTTGTTTGTTTGTTTTTTTTTTTTGTTTTGTTTTTTTGCATTAAGACTGAGAGAAGAGCACTTTCAGCCCTAAACAGAAATATCAGCCTTGTGCTTTTCATTTAGTTTACTTGTTCTCAGTGAGCTCACTGTGTACTAAGTGGATTGTTTCGTTCTTTCCATTTTATTTCAGTTAAGATGTGTGTGCAGCGCGTGCACCCAAAATGTGTACAGGCCGATGACATTACATTAAGATTCTTGCGTTCTTGCGTTCTCTCTGTCTCTGTCTGTCTGTCTGTCTGTCTGTCTGTCTCCCTCCACCCCCCACCACCCACACACACACACACACACATTCTCACTCTCTCTCCGAATATCTTCATTAGGCATTATTTAGTACCTACCCATAGGCTTTAGGCCACTTACAAACAAGGAACAAGTGTGTGTGTGTGTGTGTGTGTGTGTGTGTGTGTGTGTGTGTGTGTGTGTGTGTGTGTGTGTGTGTGTGCGTGTGTGTGTATATGTGAGTGTGTGTGTCTGTGTGTGTGTGTGTGTGTGTGTCTGTGTGTGTCTCTGTCTGTGTCTCTGTCCGTGTCTCTGTCTGTGTCTATGTGTGCAGTGGATATTACATGCGTGGGTACGAGAACAGTCAATGCATAACGTGTATGCCATGCAACGCTGAACAGTCCATCAAAATTCATGAACAGAATGGATACCAAGACTACCAATTTACAAATTCGAAATCCCGTCCACCCCACCCCACCCCCCCTCCTCGACCCACGCCCCCCCACTCCCCAATCTCCCTTCCCCCACATACAGCCGACCTCTCTTCCATACAAAGATACCTGTCACAAAAAGAGAGATTGGCTTTCTCTCCATTAAATGGCCATAATTATGATTGCTAATCTGATTTGCACTTCGTTGTTTCCATTTTAGATTTTGTACTCTATCTTTTCCACATTCTGTTCTCTCTCTCTGTCTGTCTGTCTCTCTTCCTTTCTTAGTCCCCTCCCCCTTGCCCCCCACCCCTTCCCCCCACCTCAACCACCCCCCTTTTCATTTGAATTTACAGAAATGTCGATTTCTAATTAATACTAACAGTCATCATTATGATAGGAATGATAATAATCCAAATAATAATAATAATAATAATAATAATAATAATATCAATTATTTTCAGTCTAATATCATCATCTTAGGTGAAGAGACTATAAATAAATAAACGAACGAACTTTGTTGTTTTTGGACAACGTTCTATCACAATGAAATGGAAATCACTCGACATGAGTACAGCTGATCGTTATCAGAGTACAAAGTTTAACATCTCAGCTTTGGTATAAAAAAAAATCCAAAGCCAAGCCCTATAAATCTCGCAATAATAGAAGAAGAAATTGAACACACACACACACCCACACACACACACACCGCACCCCCACTCCCCAACCCCAACCCCGCCCCCCCCCAAAAAAAAAAAACAACAACAACAAAAAACAATGTTTGTCAGTCAACGACACACACACACACACACACACACACACACACAATGATGTAAAAGAAAACGCGTTTCTTGCGGTTCAGTATTACTGACACGATGAATGGTTCTAAAGTTTAAAACTAGGTAACTGCTCCCCACCCCCACCCACCCCCCCCCCCCCCCCCCCCCACTCCACCCCCCCCCCCCCCCACCCCCAACTCCCCAAATCAAATAATATCATCACTTTAGATAGATTACACCCAATATTTAGCGACCAACGAGGGTATCGCAGATCTATATCTGTTAATCAATGGAGTTGAACAGAACAGTTCAATATTTACTGCCGTTACCTTTTTTTTCTCTCTCTCTCCCAGAAAAATGAAGTAGGCAGATAAAAACGAACTAGTATGTGAACAATCGCAGTTTCTGTAGGGATTAGGACTGAACAGGAGCTAATTTGTATATCTGATTGATGCTTTTCTTTCTTTTTTTTTCTTTCTTTCTTCTCTCTCTCTTCTTCAGATATAGGTCCTTACAGTCACTGTCAAAATGTATTTTGGGCCCCCCTTGTTCCTTCTTTCTTTGATGTGATGTCAAGGAAAACCCCCTTCCGGGTTGGTGTTTGATTCTCTGGGGAGGGAGGATTATGTGTGTCCTTCTGACAAAAAAAAAAAAAAAAGTTCAAAGAGATTTTGCTCTTTTCTGGTTTGTTCCAGGAACATTGGTGTTGATTAGGTTTGTAAAGAACTCTTTGTGTCTTTTCCCGTCTTTTGATGTAGTGTGTGTGTGTGTGTGTGTGTGTGTGTGTGTGTGTGTGTGTGTGTGTGTGTGTGTGTGTGTGTGTGTGTGTGTGTGTGTGTGTGTGCGCGCGCGTGCGTGCTTGCGTGTGCGTGTGTGTTAAGAAATGTGATCCTAAATTGGATCAGTTCTGCATTTTCACGTTCGCAGATCAAAACCCTCCAGCAGGCAGGCAGCTGTAATAAAGGTCAGCAGAACACGCGTCCGTGGACATGACTTCATGCTGCCTCCTTAGAAACTGAAAACTGAAACACACACACACACACACACACACACACACACACACACACACACACACACACACACACACACACACACACACACACAGAGAGAGAGAGAGAGAGAGCATTACAGATCAAATATCCGGCCGTCAGCAATGATTTATCACGTGTAAGTCACATATTGCTCGGTTTTGATTAAAAGCGGTCTGATTACATACTGTGGGCCTTCGAAAGCTGGCTGTCCTCGGAAACACAAAAGAAACGATAAAAAAAAGTCAAAACAGAAACAAAAACAAAAACAAAACAAAAATAAGAAAACTACTGTCGTAGTTCTGTCTTCAGAAAACATTAGAAAGAAAGAAAGAACGAACGAAAGAAAGAAAGGAAGGAAGGAAGGAAGGAAGAAGATGAATTAGGGCAGAGAAAAAGATTTGGACATTGAGAGAAGGAGAGATAGACGTACAGATAGACAGACAGACAGACAGATAGATAGATAGATAGATAGATAGATAGAGAGGCGGAAGGAAGGAGTGAATGAAGCAGACAAACAGAACAGACACACAGACAGACACACAGGCAAACAGACAGACAAAGGAGAAAAAAGTGGCGGGGGGAAAAAAAACATTCTAAAAGAAAAGGAATCCAAAATTAACGAGAGAAAATTTCTGTAGTTGCAATCTGAAATGAGGGGAATTCATTATCTTTTATTCAATCAGATTTCATGTAAGCACATATACACACTCCGACAGACACGTAACATTTTCATGTATGACCGTTTAGTTTATCTACCCGCCATCTAGGCAGCCATAGTACGTTTTCGGGGGTGTGCATTCTAGCTATGTTCTTGTTTCCATAACCCACCGAACGCTGACATGGATTACAGGATCTTTAACGTGCGTATTTGATATTCTGCGTACATATACACACGAATATGTTGACTTAGAAGATCGGGAAAAAAAATCACCACCCGTTACCCACCAGCCACCGTTACCGAGATTCGAACCCGGGACCCTCAGATTGAAAGAAAGTCCAACGCTTTAACTACTTGTCTATTGCGCCAGATGAATAGATAGATAGATAGATCACCCAATTCTGTTAAGGATCCAAACCTATTACCTCTCGCCTCGCTGACCCAGATCGGCAGTTCCATTGTTTCCTTAGAACTGACCACGATGGGATCTGAAACAAGCCTTGGAATATGATGTCAAGTTGACATGCAAAGCCCCTGTTACAGAGTCTCAGAAGTCGTCTCCATTCCAGACGATGATAATTATTGGTTTCGCCTACACCTCTAGCTGCGACCGCTAGCAGTAATAAGTTGTTGTTCTTCGAGAGAAAAGTAAGGTGACCTGAAATAGACGTTTTGTTCTACATCCGTATTACTTTTGCTATTTTTTTGTTTATTTGTTTCTTCTTTTACTGTGTATGTATGTATGTATTATGTGTGTGTGTGTGTGTGTGTGTGTGTGTGTGTGTGTGAGAGAGAGAGAGAGAGAGTGCATATCTATCTATCTATCTATCTATTTATCTCTGTCTGTCTGTCTGTCTGTCTGTCTGTCTGTCTCTCTCTCTCTCTCTCTCTCTATATATATATATATATGTATATGTGTGTGTGTGTGTGTGTGTGTGTGCGCGCGCGCGTGTGTGTGTGTGCGCGCGTCTGTGTGTGTGTGTTTGTGCGTGCGCGTTTGGGTGAGAGTGTGAGTGTGTGGTTGTGTTTGAATAAACAGCCGGGGAGAATGAAAATCAGGAGAGGGAGAGACAGAGACAGAGACAGAGATAAGGACGGACAGACAGACAAACAGAAACTGGAAGGGAAAGAAAGACAGAGACAGAGAGACAGAGACAGCGTAAGAAATAGACGGACTGAGAGACACAGACGGTGACGGAAAGCGAAGAGGAAAAACGTGATTTGAAATCACTGAAAATATCGACAGTATTTTCCTTTTGGATTCTCAGCAGGCCAGTCCAGATCATATCATTTTCATCGCAGGCCTTCATCATCGGAAAGGACTTCTGACAAACTACAGATCTCACGTCAGTGAGAGAGAGAGAGAGAGAGAGAGAGATGGAGTGAAAGGAGGGAGAGAGAGACAGGGAGACTGTGTGTGTGTGTGTGTGTGTGTGTGAGAGAGAGAGAGAGAGAGAGGGGATATGGAGAGAGATAGATAAATAGATGGACAGACAGACAGATAGATAGGTAGAAAGACTGATAGAGATTGAGACACAGAGGGTAGAGAGAGATGGGGATGGGGGGGGGGGAGAGACAGAGACAGAGACAGAGAGAGCTTCAGATCAGAAGATGGATTCAGCACATGATGCAAAAGAAGCAACAGAGGGAAGGGATGTCTCAACAATCGGGATCAGTCACTTTTGCGATGCGACAAAGCTGCTTTCCATAGATTTGCTGGTAGAGTTTAACGACTTATTGGACAAAGGCCCTTCAGGTCGTCAAGCTGATACAGACAGAATTCTGACGGTAGTCTGTTTGAGGTTGGGAGTCCATTGTTTTACAAGGCGTTGGTTGAGAGTATTGTTTGGAGTTCGAGCTGTTGTCTCTGAACATCGTGTTTAAACACACACACACACACACACACACACACACACACACACACACACACACACACACACACATACACACACACAACCCCCTCCCCCCCTCCAATCTACTACCACATAATAGTCATTCGGATGAGGCGTTAAACCAGGGTCCCGTGTGCAGCATTAAAGAACCCACGGCAACAAACGGGTTATCCTTGGCAAACAAATCTGAGGAAAAATCCGCTTCGATGGGAAAACAAAAAAAAATTGCAGACAGAATAAAAAGGGTGACGCTTGCTCTCAGTGTGGCGACGCTGCTATCCAGTGCGCTCAGATCCTCTTGCTTCCTGGGCGGACGTGTTACCTACCACCAGGTCAACTTTGAGGGATCTAGGGCTCTGTTCTTCTGCAGCCAGCTGTCTTGTTCGTTCGTTCCTACGGTCAGGCATCTGCTTGGCAGATGTGGTGTAGCGTATATGGATTTGTCCGAACGCAGTGACGCCTCCTTGAGCTACTGAAACTGAAACTGAAACTCCTACGGTTCTTCATTGGTGATTCTGTCAAGCCATCGAATCCGTTTTTTTTTTCCATCACTGTGTCCTGTAATAGTTAATAATGGAGTTGAGGTGTAGCGGCGTGTTTGAGAGGGGTGGAGGGGAGGGGGGGACATGGTTGGATTAGGGGGGGTCGGGGGGGGGGCAGGGGTGGATTACAGAGTGGTGGACAAGGGCGGGGTTGGTGAGGGGGAGGGGGGAGTAAGTCATTCCACGCTAGTAATTCTTCCAGTCTTTCAAAAGTGCTGTCTATTTTCCTCCTCGTTTGTCTTTTGTCTCGTTGTCTGCATCAGCTGGGCTCTCTCCACAACTTTCCTGTTATTCTTTCTCTCCTGCATTCTGTCCTTCGACTTGTCATTCACGGAGGAGAATAGGAGTATCTTTTCTTCTTCTTCTTCTTCTTCTTCTTCTTCTTCTTCTTCTTCTTCTTCTTCTTCTTCTTCTTCTTCTTCTTCTTCTTCTTCTTCTTCTTCTTCTTCTTCTTCCTCTTCTTCTTCTTCTTCCTCTTCTTCTTCTTCTTCTTCCTCTTCTTCTTCTTCTTCCTCTTCTTCTTCCTCCTCTTCTTCTTCTTCTTCTTCTTCTTCTTCCTTCTTCTTCTTCTTCTTCTTCCTCTTCTTCTTCTTCTTCTTCTTCTTCTTCTTCTTCTTCTTCTTCTTCTTCCTCTTCTTCTTCTTCTTCTTCTTCCTCTTCTTCTTCTTCTTCTTCTTCTTCTTCTTCTTCTTCTTCTTCTTCTTCTTCTTGGGCTGCGACTCCCACGTTCTCTCGTATACACGAGTGGGCTTTTACGTGTATGACCGTTTCTACCCCCGCCATGTAGGCAACCGTACTCCGTTTTCCCGGGGGTGCGCATGCTGAGTATGTTCGTTTCCATAACCAACCGATTTCTAACATGGATTAAGAGATCGTTAATGTGCGTATAATGATCTTCTGTATGTGTATACACACGAAGAAGCTTCAGACACTGCCAGGTCTACACATCATTTTGAACTGGGAGATCGGAGAAGAGGGTATAAAAGGAAAACCGTTCCCAATGTGATAGTGGTAAACATGGTGGAGTGATGGCCTAGAGGTAACGCGTCCGCCTAGGAAGCGAGAGAATCTGAGCGCGCTGGTTCGAATCATGGCTCAGCCGCCGATATTTTCTCCCCCTCCACTAGACCTTGAGTAGTGGTCTGGACGCTATTCTTTCGGATGAGACGATAAACCGAGGTCCCGTGTGCAGCATGCACTAAGCGCACGTAAAAGAACCCACGGCAACAAAAGGGTTGTTCCTGGCAAAATTCTGTAGAAAAATCCACTGCGATAGGAAAAACAAATAAGACTGCACGCAGGAAAAAGTACAACAACAACAACAACAACAAAATGGGTGGCGCTGTAGTGTAGCGACGCGCTCTCCCTGGGGAGAGCAGCCCGAATTTCACACAGAGAAATCTGTTGTGATAAAAAAAGAAATACAAATACATGCCAAGCCAGTATTCAGGGTTTATAAACCCCTTTAAATTCCTTACAACCTTATCATGTAACCAAAGAACCGGTCATAATGTGCTCAAAGAAATTCATCAAACCACATTCTAGGAGAACAGCTTCTTCCGGTTATCGTTTCAGCGCAGAAAGTAAGCTTTAACTTTTCACAGCGCGCTCGCTGTTTGACCGTATAGTGTTCGTAACACTGCAAGACCTGCTAAGATAATCTTTTTCTTCTTCGTTCGTGGGCTGCAACTCCCACGTTCCCTCGTATGGACATGCGAGTGGGCCTTTACGTGTATGGCCGTTTTTACCACCCCATGTAGGCAGCCATACTCCGTTTGCGACGATGCGCATGCTGGGGTATGTTCTTGTATCCACAACCCACCGAATGTTGACATGGATTACAGGATCTTTAACGTGATTATTTGATCTTCTGCTTCCGTATACACATAAAGGGGGTTCAGGCACTAGAAGGTCAGTTCATATGTTGGCCTTAGAGATGGAAAAATCTCCACCCTTTACCCATCAGGCGCCGTTACCGAGATTCGAACACGGGACCCTCAGATTGAAAGTCCAACGATTTAATCAAAAACGTATTTCAAATCTCTGAACCACAGTTTCGATTTGATCAAGAGTTATAGATTTCTCCAGGATAGGGAGAAGAGGGACCCACCCACCAGGGACGTTACCAGGATTCACCCCCCACCCCCACCACCACCAGGGACGTTACCGGGATTCACCCCCCCACCAGGGACGTTACCGGGATTCACCCCCCACCCCCACCACCACCAGGGACGTTACCGGGATTCACCCCCCCACCAGGGACGTTAC
>NC_134890.1:21621681-21626681 GCF_041734735.1 Babylonia areolata | reverse complement strand
TTGTCCCACAGAAAACAGACACTCAGACTGACCATCATCAGCTGGTTAGATGTTTCATAATGAAGCTAT
The DNA here is from genome assembly GCF_041734735.1 of Babylonia areolata. Lineage (NCBI taxonomy): Eukaryota > Metazoa > Mollusca > Gastropoda > Neogastropoda > Buccinidae > Babylonia > Babylonia areolata. The sequence continues at coordinate 21,626,612 of NC_134890.1, read as the reverse complement.
ATTTGGACAATGTCAATTTTAGAATTTTTTCTTTTCTTTTCTTACGTGTGTTTCCACACAACGTGAGTCTATGTAATATACCGGTAGTTTTTGGTTGGTTGTGTGACCGTCCGTGCGTGCGCGCGCGCGCGCGCGCGTGTGTGTGTGTGTGTGTGTGTGTGTGTGTGTGTGTGTGTTAGACTTTAACGAATTCATTTTATTCTGATAATACACTGTCGAGCCCTAATGTGGCTTAACTATGGGGAGAAACAAAAACAGTATCTTCCCAGAAAATCTAACTATAATGATAATTGCACTTCAGGGAAGGGTACAACGATCATACAGAAGCCAACAGTGTTTCCAAAGTCAGGTTATTGTTATATTTTCATTTTTCTTTCACATAACTTCACACTTTTATCTGATATACTGACACACTGATTAATAGCAGTCATTTCGACACTTTCAATTCACTCGCGTATAAATCTGTTTTTTCTTTCAGGGATACAAAATACTGCAGTCAACTTCTGCCATTAGTTGAAGAGAAGCAGTCCAGAAATTTCGAATATAAAATTATGAGCAATCGTTTTCGACAATGAATAGCCCTTTGTCTGGAATACAATCCTTGATCGGGCAGACAGGTTTCTGCGAACTATAATTCTGCTTTTTTTTTAGTGTGAGAAAGCGTCTGAAGGAATTGGATTTATGCAGTATAATCATCGTGCATACTGAACCCGACAAAGTACTTTTGCAATTTTGTTACCTGATTTATCGATGCTGAAAAGTAGTAACGAAGAAAAGGATATATATACAGATTGTATTTTGCCCAGTTGCGTTCCACAGTTAAACTGAGTTCATACTATATGTGCGCGTTCGAAGATGTGTGTGTGTGTGTGTGTGTGTGTGTGTGTGTGTGTGTGTGTGTGTGTGTGTGTGTGTGTGTGTGTGTGTGTGTGTGTGTGTGTGTGTGCGCGCGCGCGCGCGCGCGCGCACGTGTTCGTGTGTGTGTGAATTTGTGTGAGTTTCCCTTCAAGGTAAACTTACGCAATCCACTTGAGAGATACATTCGCAGCCGAGCGTTCTCACGGAATCCGAAAATGATTGTGCTTATTTCATCGTTCGTGCCGAAGATACAGTGCCGTCAGAGGTTCGAAGAGGCTTGGATGTTACTGTCAGTGACCTTGGTATTGTGCTCACCTCACGTCACCCTGACTGGAGTCAGGAAGAACATGACATTTTGATAGAAATGTTCGGAGAATTAGAAGAACGTGTCCGATCCTCCGAACACTTTTATCCGAAATAACTGACGGGCGCAATAGCCGAGTGGTTAAAGCGTTGGACTGTCAATCTGAGGGTCCCGGGTTCGAATCACGGTGACGGCGCCTGGTGGGTAAAGGGTGGAGATTTTTACGATGTCCCAGGTGAACATATGTGCAGATCTGCTAGTGCCTGAACCCCCTTCGTGTGTATATGCAAGCAGAAGATCAAATACGCACGTTAAAGATCCTGTAATCCATGTCAGCGTTCGGTGGGTTATGGAAACAAGAACATACCCAGCATGTACACCCCCGAAAACGGAGTATGAATGCCTACATGGCGGGGTAAAAACGGTCATACACGTAAAAGCCCACTCGTGTGCATACGAGTGAACGCAGAAGAAGAAGAATCCGAAATAACTACACTTGCCTCGAATGATTATCGTGTACATTACGCTTGACATTATGAGTGTATTTGGATACTTATTTTACAACCTATCGAAGCATGTGAGTCGTAATGAAAACACTGAACATTTGAAACTTCGAAGGATCTAAAATTTGATCGTAATAAATTAACAAAATATCAATCGACATGAGCTGCTTAACGTAGAATTGTTATGTTTCCAACATGCACGTTATGAATCGACAAACAATTCATTTCTTATGGTGAGCGAAGATACTATTTGGATCGATGTATTTTCTAACTAACACTTGTCATAGCTACGGAAAATAAAGTGGTCTGGACATGTTTCCCTTTAAACAGGACTTTGCAAAAACCATGTTACAAGAGACAGTCAGAAGAAAAAAACACGGACAAGGAAGTTGCAGGAAGACACTGTTCAAGATTGGACAGGTATGAGGAATCCCAGAGAGAGGTGAAAGACATGACAGACAAGTGGAGGAAAGAGATTGGACAGGTATGAAGAATCCCAGAGAGAGGTGGAAGACAGAGACAGGGACAAGTGAAGGAAAGAGATTGGACAGGTATGAAGAATCCCAGAGAGAGGTGAAAGACATGACAGAGACAGGTGGGGGAAAGAGATTGGACAGGTATGAAGAATCCCAGAGAGAGGTGGAAGACAGAGACAGGGACAAGTGAAGGAAAGAGATTGGACAGGTATGAAGAATCCCAGAGAGAGGTGGAAGACAGAGACAGGTGGGGGAAAGAGATTGGACAGGTATGAAGAATCCCAGAGAGAGGTGAAGGACATGACAGAGACACGTGGGAGAAAGAGATTGGACAGGTATGAAGAATCCCAGAGAGAGGTGAAAGACACGACAGAGACAGAGACAAGTGAAGGAAAGAGATTGGACAGGTATGAAGAATCCCAGAAAGAGGTGGAGGATATGACAGAGACAGAGACAAGTGGAGGAAAGAGATTGGACAGGTATGAAGAATCCCAGAGAGAGGTGGAGGACAGAGACAGAGACAGGTGGGGGAAAGAGATTGGACAGGTATGAAGAATCCCAGAGAGAGGTGGAGGACATGACAGACATGTGGGGGAAAGACATTGGACAGGTATGAAGAATCCCAGAGAGAGGTGAAAGACATGACAGACAAGTGGGGGAAAGAGATTGGACAGGTATGAAGAATCCCAGAGAGAGGTGGAGGACATGACAGAGACAAGTGAAGGAAAGAGATTGGACAGGTATGAAGAATCCCAGAGAGAGGTGAAAGACATGACAGAGACAGAGACAAGTGAAGGAAAGAGATTGGACAGGTATGAAGAATCCCAGAGAGAGGTGGAGGACATGACAGAGACAGAGACAAGTGAAGGAAAGAGATTGGACAGGTATGAAGAATCCCAGAGAGAGGTGGAGGACATGACAGAGACAGGTGGGGGAAAGAGATTGGACAGGTATGAAGAATCCCAGAGAGAGGTGGAGGACATGACAGAGACACGTGGGGGAAAGAGATTGGACAGGTATGAAGAATCCCAGAGAGAGGTGGAGGACATGACAGAGACAAGTGGGGGAAAGAGATTGGACAGGTATGAAGAATCCCAGAGAGAGGTGAAAGACATGACAGAGACAGAGGCACATGAAGGAAAGAGATTGGACAGGTATGAAGAATCTCAGAGAGAGGTGAAAGACATTACAGAGACAGAGGCACATGAAGGAAAGAGATTGGACAGGTATGAAGAATCCCAGAGAGAGGTGAAAGACATGACAGACATGTGGGGGAAAGAGATTGGACAGGTATGAAGAATCCCAGAGAGAGGTGAAAGACATGACAGACAAGTGGAGGAAAGAGATTGGACAGGTATGAAGAATCCCAGAGAGAGGTGGAGGACATGACAGAGACACGTGTGGGAAAGAGATTGGACAGGTATGAAGAATCCCAGAGAGAGGTGGAGGACATGACAGAGACAAGTGAAGGAAAGAGATTGGACAGGTGTGAAGAATCCCAGAGAGAGGTGAAGGACAGAGACAGGTGGGAGAAAGAGATTGGACAGGTGTGAAGAATCCCAGAGAGAGGTGAAGGACATGACAGAGACAGGTGGGGGAAAGAGATTGGACAGGTATGAAGAATCCCAGAGAGAGGTGGAGGACAGAGACAGAGACAAGTGAAGGAAAGAGATTGGACAGGTATGAAGAATCCCAGAGAGAGGTGAAGGACAGAGACACGTGGGAGAAAGAGATTGGACAGGAATGAAGAATCCCAAAGAGCAGTGAAAGACATGACAGATAAGTGAAGGAAAGAGATTGGACAGGTATGAAGAATCCCAGAGAGAGATGAAAGACATGACAGAGACAAGATGAGGAAAGAGATTGGACAGGTGTGATGAATCCCAGAGAGAGGTGGAGGACAGAGACAGGTGGGGGAAAGAGATTGGACAGGTATGAAGAATCCCAGAGAGAGGTGGAGGACATGACAGAGACAGGTGGGGGAAAGAGATTGGACAGGTATGAAGAATCCCAGAGAGAGGTGAAAGACATGACAGACAAGTGGGGGAAAGAGATTGGACAGGTATGAAGAATCCCAGAGAGAGGTGGAGGACATGACAGAGACAAGATGGGGAAAGCGATTGGACAGGTGTGATGAATCCCAGAGAGAGTGAAAGACATGACAGACAAGTGAAGGAAAGAGATTGGACAGGTGTGAAGAATCCCAGAGAGAGGTGGAGGACAGAGACAAGTGGGGGAAAGAGATTGGACAGGTATGAAGAATCCCAGAGAGAGGTGGAGGACAGAGACAAGTGAAGGAAAGAGACTGGACAGGTATTAAGAATACCAGAGAGAGGTGAAAGACATGACAGACAGGTGGGGGAAAGAGATTGGACAGGTATGAAGAATCCCAGAGAGAGGTGGAGGACATGACAGAGACAAGTGGGGGAAAGAGATTGGACAGGTATGAAGAATCCCAGAGAGAGGTGAAAGACATGACAGACAAGTGGGGGAAAGAGATTGGACAGGTATGAAGAATCCCAGAGTGAGGTGAAGGACAGAGACAAGTAAAGGAAAGAGATTGGACAGGTATGAAGAATCCCAGAGAGATGTGGAGGACATGACAGAGACACGTGGGGGAAAGAGATTGGACAGGTATGAAGAATCCCAGAGAGAGGTGGAAGACAGAGGCAGGTGGGGGAAAGAGATTGGACAGGTATGAAGAATCCCAGAGTGAGGTGGAGGACATGACAGACAAGTGGGGGAAAGAGATTGGACAGGTATGAAGAATCCCAGAGAGAGGTGAAGGAC